>NW_008427345.1:0-337 GCF_000622305.1 Nannospalax galili | reverse complement strand
CCTTTTTTCTGATCCTTAGACCTATATCAACACACATAATCATAAACAGATGATATCAATTTCTCTCCTTGTCTGCTATGAGATAAGCCGTGTTTGCAGTGCCTAATATATAAACACATACACATGCATTCATACATTGTTTTAAGTTGAGGGCATGGAAGGATCATGAGGGATTAAAGCTGTATACCCAGGCCACAAGAGGAACAATGGCTCAGTGAACTTTCCTATATTATCAACAAGTATAAGATTAACTTTTGGGGGCCTGGGGAGATGGCTCAGCAGTTGAGAACACTGACTGCTCTTGCAGAGGAGCCAGGTTTGATTCCCAGCACCCACA
>NW_008427344.1:0-337 GCF_000622305.1 Nannospalax galili | reverse complement strand
TTATCTGTGCACATCCCCACTACAGTGTAAACCCCATTGGTAGATGTGTGTGCAGTCATTTTACTCCTGAATGGAGCCCTGGGTGGGTAGCTGAGTAGGTCACACGGTTGTCTCTAGCACAAGTGGACCACACCGAACTCACTGAGTTACAAGACAGGACACCTGGCTTTCTGCTGACAGTCTCAGCTAGGACAGCACCGTTCTCCACCCTTGCACTGGAATAGAGGCCACCAACTTTCCTCAGTCTCCAGCCCTGGACTCAGCCAGTCACAGACCACAGGACTTTCCGGCCCATAGTCACAGAGCCATTCCCTATGATCAATCTGTGTGTGCATGT
>NW_008427343.1:0-337 GCF_000622305.1 Nannospalax galili | reverse complement strand
CTTGTTACCCACTAAGTAAAATTAGTGATATATATTTATATTTAGATATATATACATATACATATATGTATATATATATATATATATGGTGTAGGGCCATCCACTGGAGCATGGGAAACCTGCCGGTGGCAATACCCTCAACAAAGAATGATTATCCCTTCCCCAGCTGCTATCAAGAAACCAATTCTTAAGGCTAAGAGTGGTAGCATGCTTGGTGGCAATCTTGTCACTCGGGAAGCTGAGACACACAGATTGCAAGTTCTAAGTCAGTCTAGACTACATAGCAAGACCCTCTTAAAAAGAGAGAAAAGAGAGAGGAAGGATGAAGAGATGGAGC
>NW_008427342.1:0-337 GCF_000622305.1 Nannospalax galili | reverse complement strand
CTTTAGTTCCCTCTGGGTCTCCTGTGCTATCAAGAAAACCATATATCTTTATGTGCATTTATTAACTTACAAAGGAATGAGTACCTAGCGCCTAGTCCCACTCAAAGCCATGGCTCAGAGCCCGCCATATCAGATCATGCCATACCCATAGATCAGGGCCAGCAATCTTGCCCCAGGTCCATAAGAGTCAGGCCATTCTGCCCTTGAGCTGCTGCTCAGCTGTGCATTCCCCATACCACACGTGCTACCCATGGCTGGCGGCTTCTGTCCCAAGATGGCTCCTAGCAGCCCCTCAGTAGTCCACACTCTGTGGCAGGCCCTGCCCCTTGGAGGAACT
>NW_008427341.1:0-337 GCF_000622305.1 Nannospalax galili | reverse complement strand
GGAAACAGTTTTCCAGGCTTCTGGGAACTTGCTCATATGAACTTACAGCAACAGTGACAGCATGCATAAGACCCACACAAATTCAAACCAGACAAAACCCTGCATAGAACTGGGGAACTAGGTAAGAAACTTGAATCTTAGCTGAGAAACTATTGGAAATTGATCACTGCTGGGTGAAGGAGAATTGGTCTTTTTTAAGGGCGTGATGCTCGATAGACAGGGTAAACAGGCTCCAGTGGATGAACTCACACCAAGGGACAACTAGGGACACAAATGACTTCATAGGTGTCAACATACAGGACAGAATGCATGGAATTCAGCAGGTGGGGGGCTATGA
>NW_008427340.1:0-337 GCF_000622305.1 Nannospalax galili | reverse complement strand
TTTTTTTTTAATGCATATGAGTGTATTGCCTGCATGTGTGTGAGGGCATCTGTGTTGTGCAATGCCCCTAGAGGTCAGAAGAGGGTGTTAGATCCCCTCTAACTCAAGTTACGGATGGTTGTCAGTGCCATGTGGATGCTGGGAATCGAACCCAGGACCTCTGCAAGAGCAGCCAGTGCTCTTAAGCATTGAGCCATCTCCCTAGTCCCTGTTTTTCTTGATTTTTGAGACAGGTCTCCTTGTGAAGCCTAGGCTGGCTTGGCCTCCTGCCTCAGTTTCCCCAGTACTAGAATCACAGGTATGTGCTGTTATGCCCTGTTCTTTCCTGGAGCCATCT
>NW_008427339.1:0-337 GCF_000622305.1 Nannospalax galili | reverse complement strand
TGAGCAAAGAATTTCATACGAAAAACTGTTAAGAAGGCATAACTAATAATTCAAAGGACAAGAGGAGAGTGCTGGCATATCAGGTCGAGAGCAGTTGTGGGAGGCGAGCACGGCTCCCCGGATGGGGAAAACGAGAGAGGCTGGGGATACCAGAGCTTAGACGCTTGCAGGACAGACCGTGTGAAGCTGCAAGTCACACTGCTGAAGAGAGACACAGGCCAGCTTGTCTCTGAAGAGAGGCTAACTCTGTGGGTGCAGGAAAACAGAGCACAGAGCTTGGCCACTGCGCTTGGAAGGAAGTCCCTCTGCTAGGTGATGCTAACTGAGCCGGGCAGGA
>NW_008427338.1:0-337 GCF_000622305.1 Nannospalax galili | reverse complement strand
CACATGGCTGCTGTGGTCATAGATCTTAGAGAAGACCCCAAGACTGTCACATCCCTTGACTAGTGTAATTTCTTACTATGTGCAAAATATGTACCCTTATACTTACAGACAAATATCCCAGTCACACCCATCAAAGAAACTTATTTTGCACTAGTCAGAGACCATTACCAAGTACCACAACTGGTCACACACAGACATTGTCTAAGAATTGCCCAGCCCTAAGTGACACATCTATAATGTAAACCCTAGACCTAAGGCCCATGGATATTTATGTGAATTATTATTACTATCTTAGTGACTAACTCATGAACACTAGCTGGTTCATTCAAATAATATA
>NW_008427337.1:0-337 GCF_000622305.1 Nannospalax galili | reverse complement strand
TACTCATCTGTTCCCAACCTGCCCATTAAAGGCTGGAGAAGGAGAGTTCTAGAATGAACATGAGAGGTGGAAGTGGCTCTCAAGCACTTTCTGTTACCTTCTAGGGGAATCAGGAAGAAAACACTCAAAACAGGGGGCTTTCTTGGGGCTGGAGAGAGGTTTAACAGTTAAAAGCATGCACTGCTCTTGCAGAGGACCAAGCTTAGTTCCCACATCAGGTGGCTCACAACTGCCTGTAACTGCAGCTCCAGTGGATCCACCACTCTCTTCTGGCCTCTGAAGGCAACAGCCCTCATGTGCACATACTCACACACAGACACACAGACACAGACATAGG
>NW_008427336.1:0-337 GCF_000622305.1 Nannospalax galili | reverse complement strand
GGGAGGTAGAATAAAGTGACATAATGGGGGAAATGGGAATAGTTTCATAGGAAAGGTTTAATGACAAGGTAATGGGAGTTCAGGACAGAGGAGAGAGCAGGAGGAAGGATAATTAGCAGTAAAATTTTTTCATTTCATATAAAAATATACAATATATGCTCTTCACATATATATGCTCTTCATATATTTGTATGAATCAAGAATGTTAAGGGAGTAATGTACCACCTTCTGATTGGATTTATGATCTGCTTCAAGGATGAGGACCATAGTTGGCAATGTTATTATGGCCAGGAACCTATGAATAGACAGGTCACAGGCCATAGGGGAGAAGTGTTAT
>NW_008427335.1:0-337 GCF_000622305.1 Nannospalax galili | reverse complement strand
GGGTTAGAGATTAGGGTTAGGGTTAGGTTTCTGGTTCAGGTTAAGGTTACTCTTATGGGTTAGGGGTTAGGCATTAGGATCAGGGGTTGGTTTAGGGTTAGGGTTAGGATTAGGGTTAGGGTGTGGGTTGGGGCTAAGGCTGGGGCTGGGGCTTGGGCTGAGCCTGGAGCTAGAGTTGGGGTTGTGCTTTGGCTTGGGTTTCCGTTTAGTGTTCGGCTTCAGGTTAGGATTTGGGTTCTGGCTCTGGTTAGTGTTAGGTCAGTGTTTGTGTTCGGGTTTTGGTTGCGGTTAGGGTTAGAGTTTAGGGTTGGGGTTAGAGTTTATGGTTAGGGTTAGG
>NW_008427334.1:0-337 GCF_000622305.1 Nannospalax galili | reverse complement strand
TTCTAACCTTATTTAATCTACAAAGCAAGCCTGAGTTGTGTGATTTAGGGAGTCAAGTTGTTACTTTCCCACCACTTATTTAATTGTGACTCTAAGAGGACACAACTCCTTTTACAAACATCTACTTAGTAAACTATAGAGTGGGTAAAGTTTTACTATAAAAGCAACCTCTTAAAATATGTTTGACAAATCTCCTAGGTAGATATTTTTATGAAGCCAAGTAGATTTAATGATCATTACAGTACTTAGCCAAAATGTTTTCTTTCATAGTCTATTTTGAAAGATCCCTTGTCTTCTACAGATTAAACAGCATGCCAATATTTCAGTATGGATCAAG
>NW_008427333.1:0-335 GCF_000622305.1 Nannospalax galili | reverse complement strand
GTGTGTGTGTGTGTGTGTGTGTGTGTATGGTAAAGCGCTTGCCATGCAAGCATGGAGACCTGAGTCTGGAATCCCCACCCCCTAGTACAGTGTTTATGGACTGGGTTACAGACATGTGATTTTATATAAGTCTGCCCACTTTTCTAAGTTCTTCAGAAGTCTTCAGAATTCTTCAGAATTCAAATAAATCAGAAAAGCATAGCCTCTCTTTTTTCCTTTTTATCTCTTTTCTAAGTATGTTTTCCCTAATACTTTGGGCTGCCCCAACACTTGGGGCTTTCTTACTCTTTCCTTCAAACTCCCTGTCATGTGGTTGCTAGCAGCCATGTCTGATT
>NW_008427332.1:0-337 GCF_000622305.1 Nannospalax galili | reverse complement strand
GGATAGGGCTTTGGGGCTTACTGTTTCTGCTTCTCCAGAAGTTTTACACTGTGTGTTTGTGTGTGTGCATGCACAAACATACATACATATACATATATGCATTTATAAAGACGTGCATAAATATATATTCCTGTGATATTTATTTTATGGCTATTAAAAATACATATTCAAGGTAAGTAAAAAATGCAATCAATGCTGAATACTAAAACCAGGTTTAGAACCGGTGCCAAATGACAAATGGATGAATTACAAATGAGCCCTATAACTAAAGCACGATTTACAGTCTCTGCAAACAGAAGCTGTACGCTCTGATCTCTCCAGGAGAGATCTGGTATAT
>NW_008427331.1:0-337 GCF_000622305.1 Nannospalax galili | reverse complement strand
GTCTGTGTATACTCTTATTCCAGCTGCAAGGAACCGACTCTTGCTATCCATCATCTCTGTATTGGATCATTCAGTTCCAGTGTATACATGTAGTGGCATCAGAATTGCTAACCCGAACTGTGGGAAACAGCCTTTTCAACCACAGACGGTGCATATGTTTAGTTTCTTTTGCCTTTGGCCTTAAAGATTCCACTCATTCCCAGGGCTACTTAGGTCAGCATTCTCCCTGCCTCAGTGAGGTTGATTCATATGTTTGCATACAGTATGGATGAAGGATGAAGACTAAAACCACTCTGAGGAATTTCGCACAGTTTACATATGGCCAGCTTTCAAATGA
>NW_008427330.1:0-337 GCF_000622305.1 Nannospalax galili | reverse complement strand
TGTGCAGACACGAGATGAGGCACTCAAACTGTGGGCACAAGGGAGCAAAAGATGATGGGCACTATGGGCAGGGTTCGAATGGCGCATGGGTTATGGAAAACCATTTTGTGTAAGTCACCCCCCAAATGTCATGTAAATTATGTAAAATCCAAGACAGAAATGTGTTATGCCAGTTTTGTTGATTTGCATCAGGGCCACAAGGCCCCTGGTGACTGAGGGCCAGTCTCCCAGAAGGCGGGAAGGGAAAAATTTAGTGAAACAAGTGGGAAGGATCAGAACCTAGGAGTTGTTTTCTAGCCTGGGACTCTGGCCACATGGTGAACTGCCTTTTGCCCTA
>NW_008427329.1:0-337 GCF_000622305.1 Nannospalax galili | reverse complement strand
ATATATATATAGTATGGTGGCTCATGCCTATTTTTCTAGCACTCAGGAGGAAGGCAGGTATACCTGTTTCAGGCCAACCAGGGTTAATATGAGACCTTGCCCCAAAAATGAATGAATAAGTAAATCCAAACTTAAAATCAAAGCTCTGCAAATTTCATTCATGTCCCTGTTTATGCTGTTCCTTTCTTCTGACATTGTTCTTTATCTAGTTCTATGCTGTATAGTTTGGCTTATTCTCTTCTCCCATGTAGGTTTTCTTCTGTTTTACCCTCTGAATTTCTCTGTACTATTGAAGAGCCAGAATGCTCTGACTCCATTTTGGCTAGCTTCTTTAGAC
>NW_008427328.1:0-337 GCF_000622305.1 Nannospalax galili | reverse complement strand
ATCAGAACCCATGCAAAAAGCTGGATGCCTTGTGTCTGTAACCCTAGCTCCGGGGAGGGTCTGTAGAGTTTGGAGTCCCAGGTTCAGTAAGAGAACCTGTCTTGAAAAATGAGGTAGAGAGGAATAGAGAAATACACTGGATGTGTTCTGGCCTCCACACAAATGCACACACATGCATGCATATAAATGCACACACATGCATCATACACACATTAATATACCTTTATGAGCATTTACATATATACACACACAGAGAAAAAGATCTTGTGTTGATAAATTCCCTCTGAATTTTCCAGATGTATATCTATTTAGTAGACTTCAAGGTTTTCTAAATCTT
>NW_008427327.1:0-337 GCF_000622305.1 Nannospalax galili | reverse complement strand
AATACACAAACATCAAGAACAAAAACCATTCACTTTGTTTTTACTGTTCTTGTCTATATGGGAGACATACTCTTCTCTCACATTAAAATTTCTAAAAAATATGTTTCACTTTTTGACAAGCCATTAAAATTCAGAATTTAAATACCACTTGCTGGCGTGTAATTTTCCATCATGAAAACAACGATGGGTTATTTCCTAGCAGAACTTTCCTAACATATTGAGCTGTATGTCAAAAGCAAAGGGTGGAAAAAGCAAAATTATAAAGAAAACATAGCACAGTGTCACAATTCCTAAAAGAGAGTGAAGGGAAACCCACAAACAGAATGGAATGGAACAT
>NW_008427326.1:0-337 GCF_000622305.1 Nannospalax galili | reverse complement strand
TCAGTTCCTATTTCCCACTTAAGACAGTCCAACTCAGTCATTGTGATTCTTTAATTCAAAATCACCAAATCAAAGTCCTGATAGGTCAGGACCAAAAGGAAGTATCACAAAGTGCACTTGGAAGCCAACTTGAAAATTTGCTCAGCATACTAAGGATCCATATACTTTACCAGCTTAAGAAAATCTATTAGCTTGTGGGCATCTTCTCCAGTGGAAAGGTCTACAAAGTCCTTGGGCAATCGGTAGCTCAGGTAGGGGCTGGGCTGTACTGTAACTTCACTGTTTGTGCAACGGAAAGCTGGAGAATCCTTTACAAGGAGAAAACAGGAAAGTCTGT
>NW_008427325.1:0-337 GCF_000622305.1 Nannospalax galili | reverse complement strand
AGTAATGCTTGAAATTTTGATTATTGTGAGAATGTCCAGAAATGTTGAAAACTGATTGACAGTACTATCAATAAAACAAGTTCACAATTCCCACAAAATTTGAAACCACTTTGAGTGTTGGGGAGACCATGATTTCCCTTGTGTGATTTAATTTGTTTTGTCACTCTCCAAGTTTTAGGAGGCTCTGGGCTTCCAACATTTTGAGAGGTAAATAGTTTGCTTTTGGTTTTGTAATTTTTAAATACTGAACACTGTGATAATAATGAATAATCATAAGTCAGTAAATGTGCGATCAGCAAGTCTCAGCTTCAAGGCAAGAGACAGTCACGCAAGCAGT
>NW_008427324.1:0-337 GCF_000622305.1 Nannospalax galili | reverse complement strand
AATACAGCATAGGTCCACCAACCTGCTGTAAGTAGTACATGCCTAGGCAGGTGAACCTATGCTGTATAAAAAAACCTAGCTAAGCATGAGCCAGAAAGCAAGCCAGTAAGCAGCTTTCCACCATGATTCCAACTCACCCACATCATTTAGCAAAGAAGAAAATGCCTCACAGACAACCCCACAGCCCCAGTGTGATGGAGGAAATTCCGTAGTTGAGGTTCTCACTTCCCAGGTATGTCAAGTTGACAACCAAGATTAGCCATCACAGGTTTTGTGCATAACAAGGATGTGCTACATCCCTAGTATAGGTGTCCACATCTTAATTATATAACTAGAT
>NW_008427323.1:0-337 GCF_000622305.1 Nannospalax galili | reverse complement strand
GCTGCTCAGGGAGGCTTGTGCTTGTAATCCCAACATTAGGGAGGCTAACATTGAAGGATTACCATGAACCTGAGGTTAGCCTGGTCTACATACAGAGTTTAAGGTGAGTCTGGGCTACAAAGTATAGACTTCTGTATCAAAATAATAACGACAGTAATTATAAACATTTTGAAAAGCTGAAATTATTTTAAACTGTTTTATGCTAAACACCACAAACCATAAGTGCCAAAACTTACACCACCCTTGACATATAGAATCATCTACTCATTATCAGTGAAAGACCACATAAATTGTGAAAGAGGATATAAAGTTATTTTTTCCTAGTTTCAACTCCATC
>NW_008427322.1:0-337 GCF_000622305.1 Nannospalax galili | reverse complement strand
GCAGGCATTGCATGACACAGGTGCACTTACATACATACAGGCAATACACTTGCACACATAAAATAAATAATAAACCAAGTACTTTAAATGATGAAGTGGGTTCTCCCTATTCTGTGTAAAAGCTAAAAATTTGGCAGTCAGAAGGATTTACCTTGTGTGGAGAGTCTGGTGCCTTACAGAGAAAGTAGAGTAGTTTCTTGGTCTAAAGAACTGGATGGTAGAATTCATAACAATATGGACAGTAGTTCTAGGGCAATCATGAAGTTATATTTTCCCTTGATTGAATGAAATCTTTGTCTTTTAAAAAATATTTTATTTTGGCCTGGCACGGTGGTGC
>NW_008427321.1:0-337 GCF_000622305.1 Nannospalax galili | reverse complement strand
TTTGAGATGCATTCTGTAGACTGCACCACAAACATTCTGAAAGGCTCAGGCAGAACGATTTCTAAGCTCCAGAAAAAAATTCTTACTGAAAGTCTCTCCCCTTTTCGTACCTTCCAGATCTTATGTACCCAGTAGAATGCAATGGATCTATTTGAAGCAAAGAAATTGGAAAATACACGAATGTGTGGCGTAACAAAGCCTCTTCATTGTAAATATTTGAACTAAGGCACAGATGCTTCAGTAAAACAATGAATGTGGGGGAAACATGGGTCCCAGAGGAACCCCAACTTTTGCTGCACCTCAGCCTCCATTTGGGAAGGGGCATGCTAATGACTGT
>NW_008427320.1:0-337 GCF_000622305.1 Nannospalax galili | reverse complement strand
CTATCCCTAGGCATAGGGGCCTGGGCTACATAAGAAAGAGAGCTAAGCAAGTGACAGAATGCAATCCAGCAAGCAGCATTCCTCCATTGTACTCTGCTTCAGTTCCTGCCTCTAGGTTCCTACCATCAGTTTGTGATTGGCCTCATATGTCTAACAATGGGCTACTAAATAAACTCTTTCCTCCCCCAAGTTGGTTATGGTCAGGCTTTTCAGCACAGCAACAGGAAAGCAAACTAGGACATAAGTAGGCCTTGGTACTAATTTGCATGTAAAGGAACTTCATTAAGAGGGATAAAGTGACCTAAAGGAAATTTGCTACCAAAAAGGTGTGAGTGGT
>NW_008427319.1:0-337 GCF_000622305.1 Nannospalax galili | reverse complement strand
TAATTTTCTTCTTGTTAGAAAGCAACTGCCTGAGCAACTTAAAGACAAAAGGATTTATTTTTTTGCTCTGCTTCAGAGATTTCAATGTCACAGCTGCTCAAACCATACAGCTAGGAAGCATTGCAGAATCCTAATCGTATACAGTGAAATAGCTCTGCTGATGTGACTTTTTGACTTTGAAAATGTGAAAAGTTTTTGTGACATGGACCACTGAGTGCAATGTCCATGGAAGATAAAAGAAGGTGTTGGATTTCCTGGAACTGGAGTTATAGATGGTTGTTAGGCACATGTGGGTGCTGGGAACTGAACTCAGGTCCTCTGTAAGAGCAGTCAGTGC
>NW_008427318.1:0-337 GCF_000622305.1 Nannospalax galili | reverse complement strand
GCTTCTCTGTGTGCACAGACACTATCCCAGATTTCCTATGCTATTTCATCTCACATTTACTGCTCTGTGTTGCTACTGACGCATGTCTATAACTTAGGGAAGCCTGAACATGTGGCAGACAGGGAATCACAGGCTACTGTCATGCAATCACATTAGACACTATTTGCTCTAATACGTCACTGACTTGTTCCATAAAACATCAACAGAGGCACTCAGTGTAGACAAAGGCACCTGCAAGCAGTAGGCTATATAGATATGCAGGGCTTTGTGTAGTCTGTCCTTTGGCCCTGCCTGGCTCTAGCCCTGCCTTCCAAAGGGGATGCGTCTTCTCTTCACT
>NW_008427317.1:0-337 GCF_000622305.1 Nannospalax galili | reverse complement strand
CTCAGATTCAATTAAACATCCCTAATTGCTCAACTTGTTTGGCAGAGTATCGCTTGGTTTCTTGACCATTTTCAACTTCCCAGTCCTGTGTCCTAAGATTTGAGCAAGGGCTCCAGAAGAGCCTTCTGTTGGTCCTGTTTTGTTTATTCTACTGAAAGCAGGTTCTCTCCTAGGGTGGGGCTCTCTGTGTATTCCTGGCAGCTACTACACAGCTCTTCAGAAGTGGGAAGCTGTACCCTGAAGAATGGAAGTCATTCCTTTTAAATTTATATTTAGGTGGCTGGAGGTATGATAGCGAGATCACCACAATGTGCTATTAAACCTAAAATTGCAGTGA
>NW_008427316.1:0-337 GCF_000622305.1 Nannospalax galili | reverse complement strand
GTGCAGAAATCCTCCAGGCTCTGTTTTCTAGTGCTAGGATTACAGGTGTAAACACCACCATGCCTGGGTATGCAAACTGTCTTATTTTATGGATTCTCTGTGTTGATAGTGTAGATTACCAAAGACAGAAGATCTGAAGAATAGCCATTGACTCAACCAACAAAGCAGTGGATAGTATATGGACAGGTATTTCGTAACTTTTTTTTAATTAAATTTTTTTTTAAATTTTATGTGTATGTGTGTATTGCCTGTGTATAAGTAAGTGCACTTGTGTCATGCAGTGCCTGCAGAGGACAGAAGAGGCTGTTGGATCCTTTGGAACTGGAGTTACGGACAG
>NW_008427315.1:0-337 GCF_000622305.1 Nannospalax galili | reverse complement strand
AAAAGGTAACCCTAAAATCTAAAATCTTTTAAGGATTAGATACAAGATCCCAAATATTTTGACATTTTTGGCCTTTGGAACAGAGTTGGAATGATACAGAGAAGATTAGTATGGCCCTTGCACAAGGATGACTCCTTGCTTTTTTTACATGTGGTCTAGGAATTGAACTTAGGCTCTCATTCTGGTATGGCAAGTACTTACTGACCTATCTTCCCCTGTCCTGTGGGAGATTTTAACAAAGCTTGTTAAAAACTTCCCATTTGATATTTTGCATTTCCTTTCATACCAGCTGCTCAGGCACTAAGGTTAACAATCAATGATTAGGGCCTCATTAAGC
>NW_008427314.1:0-337 GCF_000622305.1 Nannospalax galili | reverse complement strand
CCTTGAACTCACAGAGAACTGCCTGCCTTTGCCTCCTGAGTGCTGGGACTAAAGGCATGCACCACCACACCTGGCTCCACCTTGGAATTTCTTACCAGCTCTTTCCAAGTTAGGCCACCAAGGACTGGGTTAACTAAAGGCTCCAAGGCTTCTGTTCAGGAAACAAGTTTCAGGAGCTTGACTACCAACTGCCCCTTAAGGACACCTGCTAATTCACTGCTTTTCCAATAAGATATCCTTCTAAGTGATTTGAATGTAAACTGCTTCATGTTCTCAACATAGTACAGCTATGTAGGAGTCCATGAAAAGTCCCTCTTCAAACTCCAGGATGTAGTCT
>NW_008427313.1:0-337 GCF_000622305.1 Nannospalax galili | reverse complement strand
CATCTCTCCAGCCCCCAAGTTAAAGATTTTTATAGATTTATTACAATTTATTGCATGAAAGACACACAAATACAAGGAATTTGGCTTCCTTTTCATCTTTTTCTTTTTACATTATATGTCATAATTTTGTTTGAATATCTTGTAGTCCACTATAATGTTGAATGAAAGCAATGAGGGTGGACTGCCTTATCTTTTCCCTAAACATAAATGGAAATCACTTAATACTTTCCCATTAAGAATAATGTTGATTCTGTTTGTCAAGTTTTTGTTTGTTCCCTTAACATTTCCTCATTCCTTACATATATATGTTTGAAATTTTTAATATTATTCTAGTATT
>NW_008427312.1:0-337 GCF_000622305.1 Nannospalax galili | reverse complement strand
ACGAAGCACAACCCACGCTCGCACTGGGGCTCTACTCTTCCCTCATCTAGCACTTTCTTTTCTATCATAGTTTTCACCATACATAAATCCAACTTATGTCCAAAGCTCAAAAAATAAATAAATAAGCTTCTTCCAATGCACTAGATACTTCTAGACTGTCTCACTGAGGGTCTCATTCTCTGGGCAAAATACACACCTAGAACACGTTTTCTCCTGACCACATGCACTAGCACTGTGCTACACCCTCTGCTGACAATCAAGTTTAATCAGCTACGTACTCTATCCCCCTGCCCTGCCCCCATTGGACACTCAGAAGGAACACTAGCATATTAAAATT
>NW_008427311.1:0-337 GCF_000622305.1 Nannospalax galili | reverse complement strand
TCTTACTGCCTATGGTCCAGCCTTCCGGGAGAGAGCTGTCTCTTCATAAACTGACTCATGGAAATCCAGCTTTAGCCATCCCACACCTTCCCTCGTGACCGGCAGCTGACGGATCTCGCACCTCGAGGAAGTGCAGGGGTGAAATTGGGGTGGAACTTGACTGAGCCAGCCCCGGTAGCAGAGACCCACAGAGAAGCAGGGACCCGCCAGCAAACGGGACCCGCCGCTTCCCAGGTGCGCACAGGAGACCGGCGCCATGCTAGCAGCTGGTGCCCCGAGATCCCTTCAGCCCCATAAATTAACAGCCCCGTGTAGAATCATGTGGGACACTGCCCAT
>NW_008427310.1:0-337 GCF_000622305.1 Nannospalax galili | reverse complement strand
CATGCCACCTCAAATCATGTCACAGTTTTCAAATGCACAGCTTTTGTTCCAGAAAGAACCACCACCATGAAACTCTGTGCTCCATTAAGCTTTTGATAAGACTCAAGCCTGAAACATAGGCATGGGTGCCACTCCATCATCTGTATTAGTCGCTGTTGTCATGATTAATCATATGTTGGCACTAGCTCAAAGTTAATTCTTACATGCATGTATAGGACATCTTTCCTAGTGCCCAGAACACATATGAACCTGCATTATTTCAGAAGAAGCTTTTAAAAATATTTTATTTGTTATTTTTATTTTGTGTGTACGAGTGTATTGCCTGCATGTATGTGAG
>NW_008427309.1:0-337 GCF_000622305.1 Nannospalax galili | reverse complement strand
GTGCGGTGGCAGAGGGCGTGGAGCGTGGATCGGCCCCGGCAGGAAGGTGGCTGTCCCGAGTGGGAGTCCCGGGCGGAGGCCGGACGGCCACGCGGCGAGCGGGTGTGAATCGGCCGCGTGAGCGGCAGTGGGCGGGCGCCTGGGCTGGAGGCGGGAAGGCGGAGTGTGAAGGGGCGGCGGGGGGAGGACCGGGTTGAGAGTGGTGAGAAGGGTGTGATGGGGTGTGTGCAGTGTGTTCGTGCAGGTGCGGTTGTGTGCGTGTCCCAGGCGGTGAGTGTCGTCGGTTGGGCGGGAGGCTGAAAGGGTGAGGCTTGGCTGGTGAGAGTCGGTGTCCGGG
>NW_008427308.1:0-337 GCF_000622305.1 Nannospalax galili | reverse complement strand
CACACCACTAATTCGTCCACGTTCTGTTCATTAGAAGTAAGTCATGAGGTCCAGCCTACACATAAGGGGAAAGAATTTAGGCCACCTTTTGAAGAAAGAAGCGTTTAAGATTTGTGGACACATTTTTAACCATAACACAAATTATCTGATTCTAGAGCTTGTATTATTTTCAAAGAAACTAGACTATGGCTCATAGGTAAGTATGTAAACTTTCCCCCTACCCTTTCCCCAGCCCCTCCCTCTCCCATTTCTCCCACTACCCCAAAACTGTTGCTTCCCTCCTAGAGTTGGCAAGACTCTAGGGAGACTGGGCACTTAGTCCCATCACTCATCTCCA
>NW_008427307.1:0-337 GCF_000622305.1 Nannospalax galili | reverse complement strand
CACCCCAGACGCGGGAAGGGACCCTGCGGGGACCCGATAGTCACCTTTGTCGGCCGTTGCGAGGGGACGCAGGGAAAGGTATGAGGAAGTGGCCTGCCACCGAGGTAATGTCACTGATTCTGGCTTGGCATCCTGGAGAGCCGGCCCTGCACCTCCCTTTCGCTGGATGGGAGCTCTGGCCCACGCAGGTTCGTGTCTGCGGAGCCCCACGGTGGCCACAAGGTCAGCATCAGAAGTCAGGCACCAGCCCCCCCCAATGCTGTCCTCTAGAAGGATATTGGGAGTGAGGTATAGAACCTCAAGTAAGAAAATAGAATTTCAGTGAAATACTTTGACT
>NW_008427306.1:0-337 GCF_000622305.1 Nannospalax galili | reverse complement strand
AAAAAAAAAATCTCTCAATGCTGAATGAAGATCAGGGGTACAGATTTTGTAAAGGACCCCCCTCAAATCATAAAGATAGTTGAGCCAGATATAGGTCAGAGAGACCTTGCTATAGCAGTTATTTTAGTTATGCTTTAGCAGCTATTTCAGTTATACTTCTAAGTCATAGTCGGGGTTATGAGAAGCCCTGACGGTGTTGTTTGGGGATGCTAGTGGCTGAAAAATGCCTGAGCAGGTACAAAAGGGAGTCGGGGGCTGGCCCAGGACAAAATGGAGTTTCTTCTGTTACTTCAGCCTTAAGCTCACCAGGTAGGCTTGACTGGCTGGGTAGAGAACA
>NW_008427305.1:0-337 GCF_000622305.1 Nannospalax galili | reverse complement strand
CAATCACAAGAGAGTCATTTAGAAAGTTGAAATAAGTATTAATCGAGCTCTACATAACAAGACATAGCCAACATGAGAAAAATAGTAAGCAAAAAAGTCAATACATAAATCTGTGAGGAAGAAATGTCAACTAATTACAAAGGCAGGAAATTTGTAACAATATCAGCTCTCTTGTCAAGAAAGACCAGAGGCAAAGCAGTATGAAAAAATGTAAAAATACATTGATCATACTGAAAGTGAACATATTAACTAAAATTGCCTTGTAGAAAAGGTATCTCTTAAAATTAATGGAGGAATACCCACACCCACTCCTCACCATGTACTAGCTCAGTGCCCC
>NW_008427304.1:0-337 GCF_000622305.1 Nannospalax galili | reverse complement strand
CTTTTATGATTCAATGTCCCCCAAAATACGTATTGACTGATCGAATGAGATCGTTTCCTTAAGAGTGTGGGATGCATTCTTTTTTCAAGTTTCCATTAAAGACCATGGAAAAGTCAGTTGAACACTGGTTGGTCCCTTAATGTACAGGATAGATACAGTCAGAGGTGCTGGCCCAGCATCAGTGATGAAGGCTGAGTTCATTCAAGGGCTTCAGGTAACTAAACAGGCTGTCACAGTGCAGACTAACACAGGAATTCATTTCCTAGGTGTCTTGGGGACTCAGATCCGAGGAATTAGAATAAGGAGCAATAAGGATTTAAAAACTGAGGCATTGGCC
>NW_008427303.1:0-336 GCF_000622305.1 Nannospalax galili | reverse complement strand
ATCTGCACGTCAGAGGTGGCAGGTGACACGACCATCTTTACGGCAGAGAGGAAAGGTGACACGACCATGTGAACGTCAAAGAGGGCAGGTGACATGAACATCTGCCTGTCAGAGGGGGAAGGAGACAGGACCATCTGCACGTCAGAGGGGGCAGAAGACAGGACCATCTGCTCATCAGAGGGGGCAAGTGACAAGACCAACTTTATGGCAGCGAGGGCAGGTGATACGACAATGTGAACGTCAGAGGGCAGGAAACACGACTGTTTGCATGACTAAGAGGGCAGATGACATGACCATGTGCATGTCAGAGAGGGCAGGTGACACGACAATGTGCAT
>NW_008427302.1:0-337 GCF_000622305.1 Nannospalax galili | reverse complement strand
TTAGGTCAAGGGGAGTATCTTCAGATGAAGGAGTCTGACCCATAATGGAAAGGAAGAGGATTAATCCAAAACAGAGACCAATGAGAATGAGACAAATGGGAAACAGAGAATTGAAACCAGGACTACACAAAATGAAAGTGCTGCACATCAGAGAATCGCTGTGTGTTTGATGGTCACTGTGGGAGTGACTAGGGTCGATGTCAAATGCCCAAAGGCCACAGGCAGTCAAGCAATCAGATGAAGGGTCGGGGCATTCCTCCATCCTCTGGCTCAGAGCAATACCGCATCCAGTTTCTCCCCCTTGAGCCTCCAGAAGTCTGGACAGTCAGAACAGAAA
>NW_008427301.1:0-337 GCF_000622305.1 Nannospalax galili | reverse complement strand
TTTCTCAGGTCTCTGCCACTCACTGTCTAGCCCCCAAGGCACCCAGAGGCTTCTGGAGTCATGGTCCGAGTTTTTCTGGCTACTGCTCACACTGGTGTCAGAGCTTGGTGTCATCCACATAGTGCCAATTTTGCAGGCATGCAGGAGGTTAGAGTTGGGGTTATAGAGGCTTCTACTGTCCACTTCTGTCACGCCACCTCCAGTGGAGCCCGTGTGAGGTCCTCTCCGTGCGTGGAGGCTGAGAAAACTTCAAAGGAAGAATGCTTCCTGGAGACTGGCTGTGTTAAAAGAGCATGCTGTGTCCTTGGCTGTTCTGCTTTAGTGCTTGTCTTCATTG
>NW_008427300.1:0-337 GCF_000622305.1 Nannospalax galili | reverse complement strand
TGTTTGGGCTTTGGGTCCATTTAGACAGCTACTGATTACACCCCCCCCCAGGTAAAAGTACCACTACTGCACCACCAGTAAGAGTTTTCTATGCCAATCATTATGGTTATTCTGCAGGACAGCTGGTGCAGCTGTTAAAGGCCCATGTTCACAACTACAAAGACAAAAGGATGTTTCTTAATGTAATAACTCTCTATAATCCACTCAAGAAATCTGTGCATAAACCAGTAGCATCAGGCCCTCCAAAAGTTCATGTAGATTATGACTTCAGGGATTACAGCACATAAATTAAGACCTAAATGTAAGTAAAAACTTTCCTCTACTATTTTCAGTACAT
>NW_008427299.1:0-337 GCF_000622305.1 Nannospalax galili | reverse complement strand
AATGGAGCATTGTGAAGTCAGATTGTAACAGTGTGATGGAACCATGGAGCACTGAGATGTCACCTTTGAGTATTGTGATGTGACAAGAGAACATTGTGAAGGCATATTGTAACATTATGAAGATATATTGGAGAAATATAATGGCACTTGGGAAGATAGTGTTGGCACTTTGTATCATTGTGGTGTCATATTGAAGCCTTGCAAAGTCAAATTTGAATATTGTGTAGTCATATTTTAAGACTCTTAAGGGCATTTTGGAATATTTTGGTGGCACACTGATGCATTGTGATGTCACATTGGGGCATTGTGATGTCACAGTGGATAATTGTGATGTCAA
>NW_008427298.1:0-337 GCF_000622305.1 Nannospalax galili | reverse complement strand
GTCAGAGGCTGACTCAGACCTGTGCCACCAGGGGTCTCTGCCCAGTTTCCAGTTTTCACTTGATAGGGCCCTGGCTGTCTAAGAGTCCCCTGTAAACCCCAAGGGTCTGCATCTCCCTCCTTCAGGATACAAAGGGTTATTATTTCCACTTAGCATGAGTGCAACCTGCCTGGCTTCTGGTGTTTTTCCAGCAGGCTCAGTCCACATTGTTTGTGCCTGTCACTGGAAGGACCAGCTCATTCAGCTAAAGACGTGCCTGTGTGCACACAAGGTGCTTTTTAGGCATCTGAGGCCTCCTGTTCACCTGGCTCAGAGTTCACATGAAAAAGTGAATGGG
>NW_008427297.1:0-337 GCF_000622305.1 Nannospalax galili | reverse complement strand
AGAGATAAACCTGGCAAAGCTGAACATACTCCAAGTCTGTGTGCTGACGCTTTTCTGGATGAGCTCAAGAGGACTGTGTACAGTAGAGGCACATGCAGACCAGAACCTGCACAGTGCTTTGTAATTCCTCAGATCTGGTAGTTGGTTATTTCCCCAAAAGAAGGTGATTACTAAACTAAAATTGTTATTCCCTTAAAGTAAAATTCTACAGAACAGAAAGTAAACACATAGCCATTATTAACAACATAAATGTTAAATGAGTATCAAGCCAAGTAGTGAACAAAGCAGTCGTATGTTCACAATCCTGTTGATGTAGTTAAAAAGACTCAAAAAAAAA
>NW_008427296.1:0-336 GCF_000622305.1 Nannospalax galili | reverse complement strand
ACTACATTTTTAAGGGAGTTGGAGCAAAGATCAGAACCCATGTGTGTGGATCCCCCTGTGAGTAATAGAACAGATCTTAGCCGAGCATAGGGCCTGAATTTTCATTCAACAAATCAGGGCTATTTTTCTTCTCATTTTGGCAATTGGGGCTTTGAAAATAAGAACATAATGACTGTGTGGAGAGGCAAGCACCTGTAATCCCAGCACTCAAGAGGCTAAGGCAGGAGGATCATGACTTCGAGCCAACCCGAGCTATTACAGTGAAATCCTGTCTCAAAAACAAACGGGGCTGGAGAGATGGCTGAGCGGTTAAGAGCACTGGCTGCTCTTGCAGAG
>NW_008427295.1:0-337 GCF_000622305.1 Nannospalax galili | reverse complement strand
GATTTATGAAATGGCACAGTAAATAATATCACACTGGTGATTTGATATGGATGGTCTTTGTTATTCGCTCCATTCAAATACGTATCTTTTCATGATTCAATAATAAGCTTCAATATAGCTAGAGCTTCTGTGTATGTGTTTTACTTGCATGCATGTAAGTACAATCATGTTGTGCAATGCCCATGGAGACCAGAAGAGGGTGTTAGAGTCACTGAAACTGGAGTTATGGACAGTTGCTAACTACCATGTGGGTGCTGGAACCTGAACCCAGGTCCTCTGCAAGTGTAGCCAGTGCTCTTAACTGCTGAGTCATCTCTTCAGCCCCTTAACTTTCTTT
>NW_008427294.1:0-336 GCF_000622305.1 Nannospalax galili | reverse complement strand
CATTAGCGATATGGTTACGGTTAGGTTTAGGGTTAGTGTTAGGGTAATAGGGTTAGGGTTAGTGTTAGGGTAGGGTTAGGGTGAGCGTTAGTTTTAGTATTAGGGGTAGGGGTTAGGGTTAGGGTTAGGTTTAGGGATTAGGGTTAGGGTTAGGGCTAGGGCTAGGACAAGGGCTAGAACTTGTACTAGATCACGGGTTAGGCTTCGGGTTGGGCTTTGGCGTGGACTTGTTCCTGGGGTTGGGGTAGGGGTAAGTTTAGTGTTAGGGTTAGGGTTAGTGTTCGAGTTAACAGAAGCATTTTGTGTTAAACCCGTTTCCTACGAATTGTATGCAAA
>NW_008427293.1:0-337 GCF_000622305.1 Nannospalax galili | reverse complement strand
AAAAAAAAAAATTTAGCTGGACATGGTGGCTCATGCCTGTATCCCAGCATTCAGGAGGCAGAGGCAGGCAGATCTCTATGACTTCTGAGCTAGCTAGGGCTAGTGAGAACTTGTCTCAAATAAATAAATAAATAAATGAATAACAAACAAACAAACAAACAAATGGGCTGAGAAGCCCGAGGCTATCAATTGCCAATGAGTAGACCCAGCAGTCAGAAAACCCATCCTTTGACATCTACACCTATGTGTGCTAGGGAGGCTCTGGGGATTGAGAAGACAGTAAAACTGCCCAGTTTGCTAGAGATAAAAACACAACCAGACATACTACATGTGCCAG
>NW_008427292.1:0-337 GCF_000622305.1 Nannospalax galili | reverse complement strand
ATCTCTCTCTGTCGGAGTGCTGAAATTACAGACCTGCAGCTTTATGTGGGCCTGGGGATCTGAACTCATGTCTTCACATCCACACAGCAGCACGTTACTTGCTGAGCCATCTCCTAAGCCCAAGGTTAACATTTATTCAGTAGATTGCCCTTTATAATGTTTGTGGGCCTCATCTAGTTAAAGCTTGCATGGAATAAAAAGACAAATTTTCTCTTACATAAAAGGGATTCTTCAGTAGATTGCTTTCAGATTTTGTCTACAACATTAACTCTTCTGAGTTTTGAAGCAGCTGGATCTTCTGCAGATTCAAGTTCTCTGTGAGCCAATTCCTTTATAA
>NW_008427291.1:0-337 GCF_000622305.1 Nannospalax galili | reverse complement strand
TGGCCATGATCAGATTGGATTCTTGTAGGAATTCTGACTTGAGGTTCTCTCGGTCCATGGCATCAGTCAATGCTTGCTCACTTCGGTTAACTGGGCCTGGAGGGGACTGGCTCCCTGCTGCAGAAGCTTCTCCTTCAAGTGCCGCTCTAGCTTCGACTTCCCGAAGAGAAGTTCAGCCATGTTCTCATTGCTGATGAGCTTGGTGGACAGGTGCTTGAAGAGTTGAAGGGTATGCTACCGTGGGTACTCGGAGAGGTAGTGCTCCATTTTCATCTCCAGCTGCAAGCCCACCTTCCTGGTTGCCATGGTGGCCTGGTGGGGGTTGTGTGTGTGTGTG
>NW_008427290.1:0-337 GCF_000622305.1 Nannospalax galili | reverse complement strand
GAGAATCACCCAGAAGCTCATGGACCAGCTATCCTGGAATATACATCAGAGCAGAAACAATAAGGGAACACTGCCCCCAACAAGATGGAAGGAGAGCACTGACTCCCCAGAAGGAATCTTCTGACTTGCATATCCACATCATGGTACGCACACATCTGCACACATAACAATAGTCAATATGTTTTAAATATTTTATTGATTCTTTGAAAATTCCACACAATATATTTTGATCGTATTCAGACCACCTCTTGCATTGCATCACCACTTCACCTTACTATCCCCCACTATTGTCCTCCATTATTATTTTTTTAAGGTTCATTGAGTCTAATTTGTGTTC
>NW_008427289.1:0-337 GCF_000622305.1 Nannospalax galili | reverse complement strand
GTTGTTAGCTACCATGTGGGTGCTGAGAATGAAACCCAGGTCCTCTGCAAGAGTAGCCAGTGTGCTTAACTGCTGAATCATCTCTCCAGCCCAGGTTGTGCATCTTTATGTATACTCAGGTGTGTGGGCCCCTGGTGTAGTTGTCCTCAGTCAATGAATGCTCATTTATAGTCAAGAAAGGATATGAATTAGAGTAACTAAATGAGCTAAAAATGTTGTCAAGCAAATTCTGGGTATGAAAAGGAATCTGAGACCCATGTGGGACTTCAGTGGAGTGTATATTGAAGGAAGTGTTCAGTTAGAGTGGGCATGAGGAGGACTTGGTCAGCTTGAGCAT
>NW_008427288.1:0-337 GCF_000622305.1 Nannospalax galili | reverse complement strand
CCCCCCAGCTATGCATGCAGAAATACTTGAAATGACAGAAAGAAAGGATAGCCCCTTCTCCCTAAGAAGAATATGTAGGTCCATAATACTTGAGTAATACAATCTTTAAAGACTATAGGGTGGGTCTTAGCACCAGCTGCCACCTTCTCCCCACCTAAAGATGAAGCCAACTGTATGTGGAACAGCCTAGAGTCACATGTGTGTGCTCCCAAAGATGATGCCAACTGTCCCTATGGAACAGCCTGGAGTCACACATGTGTGCTCCGAAAGATGATGCCAACTGTTCACAGAATAGCCTGGAGTCACATGTGTGTGCTCCCAAAGATGATGCTAACTG
>NW_008427287.1:0-337 GCF_000622305.1 Nannospalax galili | reverse complement strand
AGTGGCCTGGGGTTTCAGGCCAAGTCTTTTTACTCCTGACGCCTAATCTGACGGCAAGAATAAATACTGTGCTACTCAGTGATCCAGTGCCCCCTTTCCACTGGCTAGCAGTTTCCTGACCACCTGCTCTGTAGCACACCTTGGCACAAGGCCTCCTCTTCCTCGTACCTGCAGAGCATGCTGTTGATGTTGGCGGTTGTGACTGAACTGGAGCCTAAGTCCATGAGCTTTCTGTGTCAGGGCCCTTCTCCCCAATAGCAGGCAAAGTGTTCTGTCCTGCCAGTTTGATTCTATCATTTCCAGCAAGTCCCCAGCAACTGGCCTGATCTGTAGCTAC
>NW_008427286.1:0-337 GCF_000622305.1 Nannospalax galili | reverse complement strand
CGACATCCTGTCTAACCCGGGGAACAAGCATGCCCATAAACTCACTTGTTATGATTCCCAAGAAAGCCAGCTGGCACAAGAATCAGACCAGAAAGAAACAGGTGGCTGTTTGCCTAAACACATGGAGATTCATATGTATAGCAATGAACATTTTTCTTTAAATATTGTTACCCAAAGGAGCGGTCCTTTATTTTCAAACTCATTTTCCTAACCCATTTTCAAATAAAGGCTCACTTGAAAAAAACTGTCTCTGTACTTAATAAATAAAATGGTACTGCTCTGTCTCCCCTCCTTCACCAAAATCGGTAAGACTTTTGCTATTATGAGGGAGAGGGGA
>NW_008427285.1:0-337 GCF_000622305.1 Nannospalax galili | reverse complement strand
TGTGTGTGTGTGTGTGTGTGTGTCTTGTGTATGTGAATGTGAGTGTGGATACCGTTGGAGGGCAGGAACATATATTGGATTCCCTAGAGCAATAAGTAGTTGTGTGTTGCTTGATGTGGCTGCAGGGAACCAAACCCTGGTCTTCAGCAAAAGCAGCAAGTGCTCTGATCTGTGGAGGCTCCTCTCCAGCCCATAGTTAATAATTTTATAGTATTTTTATTATACTTTCTCTCTCCTAGTTGGATCAGACTAGCTCATGCACCAAGGATCTGCCATCTCTTCTCCCCTGCCTTAGAAATCAAAGGAGAGTGCTTATTTTTAATCCATTATTTTACAT
>NW_008427284.1:0-337 GCF_000622305.1 Nannospalax galili | reverse complement strand
AAAAAAAAAAAAAGGTAGAAAACAATGGATTTCTACCTGGCATTGGCTTCTGACCTCCACACACATGCACGTGTACAGTAAGCCGTTAGCACACCTATAACTCCAGACCTGGGAATTCTGAGGAAAACATGTTGTAAGCCTGAAGCCAGCCTGGGCTATGTAGTGAGACCCTGTCTCAAAAACCAAAAAACCCCGAAAAGAACAATTAGACTTAGTAACTAACCATTTTCTTCTACCTCCTTATTTTAGATGCAAGCTTGTGGAAGTCCGTTTTTATACTTGTGTTTCTCTCTGTTTTTGTTATGTAGTGCTGGGTGTGGGACCTTGCCTATGCCGG
>NW_008427283.1:0-337 GCF_000622305.1 Nannospalax galili | reverse complement strand
TAGTCTCAGAAGTGTCTTTTACTAAGGGAGACCAGATTTTGAGGCCCCATATGGAGCCCTGGCTCTGGTTTCCACGAAAGTTTCCTGTGAGAGACATTAGGGGAGGAGAGGTTAAGGACTGGGTTTGAAGCAGAGCGATCCTGCAAAGGACCATGTACCATTTATGGGAACTAGCACAAGAATCAATTCCATGGTGGGGAGACTGAGGGATTCATTAGTAATAGAACCAGGAAAGTGGGTGACTGTTCATCTATAGGGAGGATCAGAGGTGGTAAGGGAGCCAGTCCCCAGAGATCTGAAGCCTGGGGAGAAGCACAGCCAAAGGTGCCAAAGATAA
>NW_008427282.1:0-337 GCF_000622305.1 Nannospalax galili | reverse complement strand
GTTCTATTAGGATCTTAGGGAAACCTACAGAAAGTGAATGTACTAGTGTTTCATCACTATGACAAAATACTAGAGGAAATAATTCAAAAGGAGATAAGATTTGTTTTGGTCCATAGTTTCAGAGGCTTTAGTCCAAGGTTGGCTGGATCCCTTGCTTTGGATTTTGAGTGTAAATCAGAATATCATGGTGGTAGGAACATGTAGGAGGGGCCATTTACTTCATACAGTGAGTGCCTGGGGCGAAATACAGCCCCTAAGGACACATTCCCAATGACCTACTTGCTCTGATTAGATTCCCTACCTCCAAAAGTTTCCACCACTTTCAAGTAATGCTATC
>NW_008427281.1:0-337 GCF_000622305.1 Nannospalax galili | reverse complement strand
TCTGTGGTTAGAATAAACATCTCTCATCTTTATTCTCATCTGTGTGATGTAATACTTTTTCCTGCATTTCATTTTTTTGGGGGGGCAGCGGTTTCCTGGTATATCTCTGAAAAGGTCTGAAGGAAGTCCTAGCTGCCAGGCTCCCATGATGCCCTCAGAGGAAGCAAAGGGGCTTCAGAAAACAAAGTGGGGCATTTGCAGACAACAGTCTCCATCACTGTTAGCACTGGTGTGGCCAGCGTCTGACGTTGCTGTCCTACCTGTGTGGAGGGGTCAACGCCTGCTGTCCTCAGCTATTAGCCTCCTGTTTTTCTTGTGCTAACATGGGCTTGCTGTG
>NW_008427280.1:0-336 GCF_000622305.1 Nannospalax galili | reverse complement strand
GTGCACATGGTCGTGTCACCTGCACCCTCTGACGTGCAGTTGGTCCTGTGACCTGCCCCTCTACCGTAAACATGGTTGTGTCACCTGACCCCTCTGACGTGTAGACGGTCATGTCACCTGCCCCCCGGATGTGCAGATGGTCGTGTCAGCTGCCCCCTCTGACGTGTAGATGGTCGTGTCACATGCTGTCTTTGATGTGCACATGGTCGTGTCACCTAACCTCTCTGGTGTGGACATGGTCTTGTCACCGGCCCTCTTAGTAGTGCACATGGTCGTGTCACCTACCCTCTCTGACGTGAACATGGTTGTCTCACCTGCCTCATCTGCCCCCTCTGA
>NW_008427279.1:0-336 GCF_000622305.1 Nannospalax galili | reverse complement strand
TGCTGGGAATTGAACCCCGGTCCTCTGCAAGAGCAGTCAGTGCTCTTAGCCACTAAACCATCTCTCCAGGCCTAGACCTTTTTTAGTAAGAGACAGGGCCTCACATTACCCAAGGATAACCTTGAACTTCTGATCCTCCAGCCTCTCCCTCCCAAGTGCTAGGGTTATAGATGTGTACCACCACACTTGGTTTTATGCAGTACTAGGACTGGAACTCAGGACCTGACACATGCTAGGCAATCACTCTACCAGCTGAGCTACATTCCCAGCTCCACCTCTGTAACACACAGAGAGAGAGAGGGAGCGAGCGAGCGAGCGAGAGAGAGAGAGAGAGAG
>NW_008427278.1:0-337 GCF_000622305.1 Nannospalax galili | reverse complement strand
AAGCAATAAAAAATTAAAATTAGGGGCTAGAGAGATGGCTCAGTGGTTAAGGGCCCTGGCTGTTCTTGCAGAAGACCTGGATTCCATTCCCAGCACCCAAACTGTTCCCCACTGTTTACTTCTCCTGAGCTTTGTTTAACCTTGGAGAGTAGTGAACGTACTACTTCAGTTCTGGTCCAACTACAGACAGTTCTCTAACAGGAGCACAAAGGAAGGAGGTGACCTGTTCTTATGTGAGGGAATCAGCCAATCATACTTCTTTGGGTTTTGAAGTTCCTGTTTCTTAGTTTTGTAATATGTCTCTCCAAGAAATGTCTTTTAAGAGCTCATTAATAGA
>NW_008427277.1:0-337 GCF_000622305.1 Nannospalax galili | reverse complement strand
ATGTCCAGTCCTCTTTCTCCTGGGAGGGAACTTCATCCCTGGGAGGAGGAGAATAGAATGTGATGCTCCTACATTATCTGAAGTGTCCGAGGCTCAAACACTGCATAACACTTCCTCTGCTCAATTTTCCATCAGGAATTTCTCGTCACTATGATTATAGGGGCCCAGGTCATGCAAGAAAGAGATTAAGGCATGAAAGAGATTGAACACTGACTTCCTGCCTGTCCCCACACCTCCATTAAATCCCACAGATGAGTGTGATGTGTCTCTGTAGAACTGTGCTTGCCTAGCATTGTAGAATGTTGCGTTTCCTCACCAAGATATCATTAATGGAGAG
>NW_008427276.1:0-336 GCF_000622305.1 Nannospalax galili | reverse complement strand
TAATAACAATGTACTCTCAGAGAAAGAAATTAGGAAAAATATGTCAATCATAATACCTCCAAAAAAATTAAGCAGCTAAGAATACACCTAATCAATGAAGTGAAAGACCACTACAGTCGACTCTTCAGGATATTGAAAAAGGAAGTTAAAGAATACAGTAAATGATGGAATACCCTCCCTGCTCCTGGACTGGCAGAATTTATACTGTGAAAATGGCTAGGCTACCAAAATTAATCTACAGATATAATGTAAACCAATGTAATGTAATATACATTGTAATATAAACCCAGAAAAACTCTGATGTATTTTACAGACCTAGAAAAAACATATAAGAAT
>NW_008427275.1:0-337 GCF_000622305.1 Nannospalax galili | reverse complement strand
AAGGCTAAAAAGCTTTTTAACAGATATATTTCAGAGACAATAGATGTCTTTAAAGGAAAATGTACACTAATATTTTCTCTGTCATTTAAATAACGGAACTATGTGAACAGTCTGAAGTATAGTTTGCAGTCAAGAATTTGTCCCTGCATCCTCTTCAGGTATACAGAGATGCCGTAAAACCACACTTAAGTTCTTGCTTATTTTCTTTGCTAATCAGTTCAGAGCCCTCAGAACCTCACTTGGAATACATATTCTTCCAACAGATACAAATTTAATGAACCTTGGTCAATCGTATTCTCCTCTGAGCAATCTCAAGGAAGTTAGAACGGGCTCTGGG
>NW_008427274.1:0-336 GCF_000622305.1 Nannospalax galili | reverse complement strand
GGGTTGTGGTCTGGAAAGCCACAAGCCAGGAACTTTCCTCTCCAAAGACACCAGCAGCAGTGGGTGCAGTACCTCTGAGGTCGTCTCAGCCCTCTACCCATTTCCACACCCAGTAGACTCCAAGCTGAGATCACTTTTTAAAATTTTACTTATGTGTCTTTATTTTATGTGCACAAGTATATTGCCTGCATGTAGGTAGGTGCACCCATATTGTGCAATGCCTGCAGAAGTCAGAGAGGGCATCAGATCCTGGAACTGGGACTGGACTTACTGCCATATCAGCTGCCATGTGGGTGCTGGAGATCAAACCTGGGTCGTCTGGAAGAGCAGCCAGTG
>NW_008427273.1:0-336 GCF_000622305.1 Nannospalax galili | reverse complement strand
TTTCCTTCACATTAAACCTGTAAAGCTATAATGACTGAAACAGAAGCAGCGAAAACTTCAGAGAGGCCTGCACTTTACTACTTTGATGATAGAGCAGATAAATTCACAGAATCCAGATTTGGAACATCTTGAGGTGGGGTCCCAATCTGGCTTTTGGTGTATAAACAGAAGACATCAAGGCAAGTTACCACACCAGAATCAATTTTAGTTCTTTCATCTATAAGCTGTATAAGAAGATCATTGTCATTTAAAAAGGATCTTATATCTAAAAAATTAGAATACAGTAAATAATAGTTGTGATGTTATTCTCTAGAGTAAATTACATCGCAAAGAAAA
>NW_008427272.1:0-336 GCF_000622305.1 Nannospalax galili | reverse complement strand
ACATCAGAGACAGAGAGAGTTCTCATGGCTCATAAGAGCTTCAAGTCCATGGCCAAATGTTTGTTGTTTAATTCCAGAGTCTAGGGGCTGGAGAGATGATTCAATGGGTAAAGTGGTTGCTCTGCAAGTGTGAGGTCTGGAGTTCAGGTCACCAGCACCCACGTAAATGCTGAGTGGGTGTGGTCCCCACCTATAATCCTCACACTTGGGAAGCAGAGAAAAGGGCTCTGGAGCAAACTGGTTAGCTACGACAGATGAAGCGGCCATCTCTGGACTTTGAGAATCCTTGCTTCAATATGTAAGGTGGAGAGTGATTGAGAAGGGACACACCCATGT
>NW_008427271.1:0-336 GCF_000622305.1 Nannospalax galili | reverse complement strand
ACAATGCTCCAATATTATGTCACAGTGCTCCAATGTGACATCACAATGCTTTAATGTGACATCACAATGCTCCAATCTGCCAACAATATGGACCCCTGTGCCATTTTATTGCTCCAATGTTCCATCACAATGTTATAATATGACTTCTCAATGTTCCATTGTGCCATCACAGTGCTCATCCTGCCATCACAGTGTGCCATTGTGTCATTTTAATGATCCATTGTGTTGTCACCATGCTAAATATGTAAACACGGTGATCAATAACCCCTCACCATCCCCAAATGGGTCATCACAATGCTCCAATGTATCATCACAATGCTCCAATGTGACATCACA
>NW_008427270.1:0-336 GCF_000622305.1 Nannospalax galili | reverse complement strand
TTCATAAAAACTTCAAAAATGTCCCGGTCTTCTATTAAAGCTAATTTGTCTTACTCTGAGTAAGCAAAAATCCAGTACCCTGCTTGGTGACTCCTCTACTAATATGATTAAAAAAAACCCATCACACCTGGATCTACCATACTCACCCTCATGCTTGACCTGTACATACTTCAGTCTTCAAACCATATCCTGATTTCCTTCTCCAAATTCATACCACAGAAGACCCAAAGGCATCACTGGGCAACAGGAACACACTAATTGATATCTAAATATGACTCCTGTCTGTATTCTCTCCTGGCTGATGGAGGTCAATGCTCTCCCCTCACCATGGTGCTG
>NW_008427269.1:0-336 GCF_000622305.1 Nannospalax galili | reverse complement strand
CATTCTGATTACAGGTGTATGCCACTGTGGCAAGCTTTAAATATGTATCAATCTATAGTAGGAAAATTTAATGCTCTACAGGTCTCTGCTTTCCCTCAAGCCAATGATGATCAGAATCTACGGGTTTTTTATTTTTTATTTATTTTTTTTATCAGATGGCTCTAAAGTTTCTATGGGAGAACAGAAGCCAAGAATAGCTATGACATTTCTGAAGAACAGCGGGGCTTTGGGAAGCTTACCTACCAGACCTTAGGACTTTCTGTGAAGCTTCAAGAAAGAGCCTAGAGTCAGGCGTGGTGGTGCATACCTTTAATCCCAGCACTCGGGAGGCAGAGG
>NW_008427268.1:0-336 GCF_000622305.1 Nannospalax galili | reverse complement strand
ATAGGCCAAGACTCCACCAACTAATGACTTCAAAGTTGGTATGAAATTGGAAGCCCGTGACCCTCGCAATATTGCTTCAGTATGTGTTGCTTCAGTTATTGCAATTACAGGGGCCAGATTACGTTTACGACTGGATGGCAGTGACAATAAGAATGATTTTTGGAGACTTGTTGACTCAACAGACATACAGCCAGTTGGGACATGTGAAAAGGAAGGAGAATTACTTCAGCCTCCACTGGGTAAGGATACACAATACTTCAAATACCATATTCGTACTAATGAGATGTAGTAGACATGGTTTTAAGTGACCTTTTAAAAGTCTTAGACATTCTCGAA
>NW_008427267.1:0-336 GCF_000622305.1 Nannospalax galili | reverse complement strand
TCTATCCACCTTGTTCCTCTGCTTGCAGACCAACCACTCACTAGCTGGCTATGCTGAGGCCTTCTCAGCTGACTCCTGGGACCTGTTGGTACCATTCACTACCTGAGATGCCCTCTGCTCAAATCTCCATCCCAAACCCTGCCTTTCCCTCAGTTGGCCTGGAGAAAACATCCAAGACTATGCTGTCAGACATGAACAATGTGCCTGTCTTTCCCGAGGTTCCAGTGAAGAGGCAGCTCTACATGGACCATGCAGGGTATCATGTAGCATTCCTGCCAAATCAGAGAGCTGGGTTTGCAGCATCATAATCTGCAGAACAGAGTCCTGGCACAAGAG
>NW_008427266.1:0-336 GCF_000622305.1 Nannospalax galili | reverse complement strand
TATGTATGGGGTGAGGGCTAAGAAAGTAAAGTAAAAGGAGAGCTATTAGATAATGGGATGGTGACAGAGGCAGAGGGTAGGAGGGGTAAATATGTTCAAAGTATATTATATGTATGCATGAAAATGTCACAAGTAAACTTCCAGTTTTATTGCATGGAAATGAAAGCCAATGTCCAAAGACTTGTGCAAAAACGTTCAGAGCAGATTCATTTCTAATGACCAAAGAGCAAAAACTGAAGCAAACTGTTGATCTCTACTTGTCATGGATCAGTCTCTTAATAATCATATGCAGTGCACGAAGACATATGTGGACCAGTATGTGTCCTTTCTATAGAA
>NW_008427265.1:0-336 GCF_000622305.1 Nannospalax galili | reverse complement strand
TGCTGGAGGAGAAAAAGCCTTGACAGTCTTTCCCAGCTGTGAATTCTATGAGCCATGAGCTCACCCTGCCAGGCAAGCTGTCCCCATCAGTGCAACAGCGGCTCGACTGTGTGGAGGTAACCATCTATTCTCTGCTTGAGTTTTAGATCCACTCCACAAGAGGGACTCCATGCCTGGTACTGTTGATCTCCTCAGAAGCTCATGGCAAGGGAGACCATAAGCCCTGTGATGAAATGAATAAATACCGTTGTTTGCCTAAATTGACACACTGTCAGATTGCCTTCTAAATATTTATGTTTATACTCATAGACAAATAAGTCTCTCATTCCAGCCAAC
>NW_008427264.1:0-336 GCF_000622305.1 Nannospalax galili | reverse complement strand
TATGAATCTCTCTGTATTTCCCAGAATAACTGTATATGATTAACAAGAATTTAATTCCTATTTTCTCCTTGCATTATAAATACAGTCCTCACAGTTCAATACAATGGGTGCTTAGGAATGGCACTGTGACTCTGTGTTGTTTATTGGCAATTTTTTAAGGATCTAACATTCTGACTTAATTTACTAGAATGCTAAATCTGATTCAAGGTATGTCAGTGACATAGTAAGAGTGGTGAATTCATAAAACACGAATGGACACTCCAAAGCACTCAAAAGAAACTTCAGTCATAAATAGTTGAAAACCTAGACATATAAATGCAGAGATGGTATAATGGC
>NW_008427263.1:0-336 GCF_000622305.1 Nannospalax galili | reverse complement strand
CTCCAATTCCAGGGGATCTGACACCCTCTTCTAGCCTCTCTGGGCATTGCATGACGTAGGTGCACTTACACACAAGCAGGTAAAACATTCATACATATAAAATAATAAAGAAATAAAGGAAAAAAGAAGAGAAAAACTCCAGTGTAGGAATTTTATCTCTGCACTATCCACCATGAACTCGTCTTGTCTAGAATCTCTGCTCTAGCATGGTGCCTGTCACATGCTTATCAGCAAGTGAATATTCCTGAGCACTTATTCCACAAAGGGGAACTACAGAAAGTGCCCATGTTGCACAATGTTGCTTCAATAAACAACACTCTAACATTCTTGGTAAAG
>NW_008427262.1:0-336 GCF_000622305.1 Nannospalax galili | reverse complement strand
GTAAAGATGATCTTGTCAACTGCCACCTCTGACGTGCAGATGATCGTGTCACCAGCCCCCTCTGACGTGCAGATGATCGTGTCACATGCCCTCACTGACATGCACATGGTCGTGTCACCTGACATCTCTGACGTGCACATGGTTTTGTCAACTGCCCTCTCTGATGTGCACATGGTCATGTCTTCTGCCCTCTTTGACGTGCACATGGTCTTGTCACGTGCCCTCTCTGATGAGCATATGGTCGTGTCACCTGCTCTCTCTGACGTGCACATGGTCGTATCACCTTCGCTCTTAGTCCAGCACATGGTCGTGTCATCTGCCCTCCTTGACGTGCAC
>NW_008427261.1:0-336 GCF_000622305.1 Nannospalax galili | reverse complement strand
GTCCAGCTCCTCAGTGGACTCCCTGTCCCAATTCTCCTCAAAGCTAATCATAGATACACCTCGGAGAAAGTGTGGAAACCACCAACCACCAATTCTAGTGACTTCCTGCTTCCCATGTCCCTCCCACTGTCCTGCTTTCCTTGAGATTTGGGGATTCTGTGCGTTGCAAAGCCAGACCTTCTGCTCACACGTGGGCCCCTTTCCCTGGCAGCCCCATGCGTGCTCCATCTGGCTCACATTGTTCTTGTTTCAAATTGCTAGATTTCTTATTTTGACATAAGGAATGCGGCTGCCATATCTCCCATCCTTGCATTACTGTTTCCATTTGCTTTGTAA
>NW_008427260.1:0-336 GCF_000622305.1 Nannospalax galili | reverse complement strand
TTTCCTGAAATATATCTTAATCATATTTAGATGCCCCTGTCATATTTCATGCATTCTGTCATATATGTTAAGGCTTATTGGGTCAAGTTTATGTACCCAGATGTCTCTTGGTACAAGTTCATCTACTGGAATCTAGTCAGCTTATCTAGAGTCTCTCCCATACAGAAGATCTACTCTCCCTCACTCAGCAGTAACTAGTTTCCAATAGTTCTTCGGCTAGGGTTGGAGCCTGCTGCCCCTTTCCCTCATTCTCTGCTGGGTTTTTGTCTGATTGAGTTGGCAGAAGTCTTGTGCATGCTGTCACCATTGTTGCGAGTTCATATGAGCAAGTTCCCA
>NW_008427259.1:0-336 GCF_000622305.1 Nannospalax galili | reverse complement strand
GACATAATGTCACAAGGCAGTTTTGAGCCTGAAAACTGCCTCATAAGCCAAATTTTTATAAATTGACTACTCCTTCAATATTGCCTGTGAAATTTCAAAAATGTGAGAGTCTTAATTTCAACCAAGCCCTCCTAACTCATTAGAAGAGACACATTTAATGTCCCAATGTACTTAAGTACATGATTAACCAGAACATTTTTAAAAGTTTCCATTGTATTCTCACTGAAATTCAGTTGCACAACCTAAATGTCCCTCAGTCTATGAGCCGATCCTGTAAATTTTCTGCATTTACACAATAGAGTTCTACTTTGTGTAAAGGAAAAGGAAATCAAGGAA
>NW_008427258.1:0-336 GCF_000622305.1 Nannospalax galili | reverse complement strand
TTAATTATGCAGGAATAATGAAAAATTATATTGCACCTGAATTATTTTACACCTGAGACAGAATCTGTAGTGCTTAAAAATATGGACATTGGTGGGCTGGGGGACATGGTGCAATTGGTACAGTACTTGCCTTACAAGCATGAAAATGTGAATTTGATCCCTAAAAGCCACATAGACATGCCAGACCTGGTAGTGTACATTGGTGATCCCAGCACTGGAGGCGTGAAGACAGGATGGTCCTGGGATTTTCTGGCCAGCCAGTCTAGCCTACTCAATGAGCTCTAAGCCAATGAGATCAAGTGGGCATTCTAAGGATGACACCAGAGACTATCTTCT
>NW_008427257.1:0-336 GCF_000622305.1 Nannospalax galili | reverse complement strand
TTTCCATCTACCTCCAGACCACCACCAAAAGCCCTCAGTTATTTAAGATGAAAACCTCCAAATTAGTTTTTCTTTCTACAGTGTTCTATTTTTTGCTTTGAATATGTAAAGGGTAGAAATTCAGGATTATTCCTTGCACAGAGGGAATCTGAGGTATTACCATTACTGTCCAGGCTGCCTTTCCTATCTTTTCCATAATGAGTTGCCTCCACCATCCATTCATTTGACAAACAGTTTCGGGGCATGACACACACGGTAGATCCACACCACACCCAGGTGGATTAGATGCCATCTTGACCTTGTGGTGCTTACAGTAATATGCCTGTAGATATAACT
>NW_008427256.1:0-336 GCF_000622305.1 Nannospalax galili | reverse complement strand
TTTATGTGTATGAGTGTATTGCCTGCATGTATCTAAGTGCACCTGTGTTGTGCAATGCCCAAGAAAGTCAGAAGAGGGTGTTGGGTTCCCTGGACTGGAGATAGAGACAGTTGATAGCCGTCATGTGGGTGCTGAGAACCGAATCTGGGTCTTCTGCGGGAGCAGTGAGCCATCTCTCCAGGCCCATCACCTTCCACTTTGTGAGGCAGGGTCTGGTCTCCTTGTTTCTGCCATACTGTGTACTCAAGGTTAGCTGTCCCCAACAGCTTCTGGACAGTTCTCTTGTCTCCCATCCCACTTTAAGAGTGCTAGGTTAGATACACCCAGTACCCTACT
>NW_008427255.1:0-336 GCF_000622305.1 Nannospalax galili | reverse complement strand
GTCTTTGGAATTGACTTACCCATGAAACTGTGGTGTGTATAAATGTGAGATGTCTGCAGTTTGACCAACAGATGGGTCACCCTGAGAGATGCTGAGTGAAGTAATGATAGAAGAAAAGTCCTTTCTTGCTCAACACCTCTGCAGAGGACAGTGAGGCATGTGACCAAGGCAGGGCCACCTGAAGGGGAGGGGTTTGTGGGGGGAATCCCAGAAGAGCAGTCTCCTTCTGAACGGTATGGATGAGTGGGGTCTGCCACAAGCGTATGGGATGCCTTGAGGGCCACTGAAGTTCTAGAGCAGACTTTCCCTGAGCGTTGCACATCAGGGACATGAGTG
>NW_008427254.1:0-336 GCF_000622305.1 Nannospalax galili | reverse complement strand
CATCCACAAATCCCATGCAAGCTCAAATCACACAAAATCCCAGCATAGACACTGGGAAGTAGGTAAGAAATCCCAACCCAACCTAATGAATTTTTGGCCACTGATGGCTGCTGGGCAGGGAAGACAGTTTCTCACAAGGATGGGACTCTTGGTAGATTAACCATGCTCCAGAGGCTGGATCCACGCTGACAGACATGTGGTAACACAAATCAGACTCTGTAAGCTGTAACGTATAGATAGTGGAGTGTATTGAATTGGTTGAGGAGGGTGTAGGGGGGAAAGGATTTAAATACCATCAAATTATGCTGTACTAAATGAAAAAAACTCAATATTTTT
>NW_008427253.1:0-336 GCF_000622305.1 Nannospalax galili | reverse complement strand
ATAATTTTTAGTAATAGACTAATACTCTATCACTGAGTTATACCCTCAGGCCCAATAATTTTTAAAATAATAGAAACAATGACTTTAAGACCCTCAAGCAAGGGTCAGTTGGTATAGTGCTTGCCATGTAAGCCTGAAGACCTGAGTTTGTCCCCAGAACCCACGTACAAAATCCAGGCATGATGGCACACATTTGTAATCTCAGTGCTCAGGAGATAGATCCCTGAGGATTGCTGGCCAGCCAGCCTAGCTTAATGACAAATACCAGACCAAGTGACGAACACATCTCAACAAAGTGGACAGCACCCGAGGAATGACACTTAAAGTTGACTTCTG
>NW_008427252.1:0-336 GCF_000622305.1 Nannospalax galili | reverse complement strand
AGACCAAACTGGCTTTGATCTCACAGAGATCCGCCTACCTCTGTGTCCCAGGGTGCTGGGAATTACATTCATTTTGGGGGGACACAGCAAATAGCATCCACTTCTCTTTTAGTAAAATGACTGGAAGAACAATGGTTTGGGGGTTAATCAGGTGTCATAAATATCTCAAAGATGAATTTGTGTGAGTTTTAGGGAACCATGTGCTGTAGATATCAAGAATAAATCAGAGAAAGCCACATTGGCAAGCACTCCAAGTAGATCACACCACCAAGTATTCAACCTAAGTCACTTTTTTTTTTTGTCTTTTTGAGACAGGGTCTCCTTGTAGCCCCATCT
>NW_008427251.1:0-336 GCF_000622305.1 Nannospalax galili | reverse complement strand
TAGACCAGGCTGGCCTCCATCTCACAGAGATCTGCCTACCTCTGCTTGGAGTGCTGGGATCACAGGTATGAGCCACCATGCCCACTTTCACTAGGACTTTCTTATATCTTAAAGGTATAGAGATGTAAAATTTCTACTTTGTTTTGCTAGGAGTATACTCTGATTTAACATAATTGTAACTGTGTTCTGTATGATCATAATAACTGTTTTCACATAATTGTTTATGTGTCATTTTGTGTCTAAAACAGCATGGAGCAAACTTAATCTGTCCCTAGAATTTCTTTAAGATAACTGAGTAGCCAGGTGTGGTGGTGCACGCCTTTAATCCCAGAACTC
>NW_008427250.1:0-336 GCF_000622305.1 Nannospalax galili | reverse complement strand
ACATGTATGTCAGTTAGGAAAACTAAGATAATTTACCTTTTGGAACAGGGACTGAATTCTCCTTTACTTTTTAAATTTCATAGCTATACATACATTTATTCATCTATAGTTTCAACTGTTCTGTTAATCTTGGATGAAAAAGGCATTTTGTTTTCTTTATAATTCTTTGTCTTAAAAAGCTATCATCAGCCACCAAAATAAAGAACAATGGCTGGACGAGGTGGTGCACGCCTTTAGTCCCAGTACTTGGGAGGTAGAGGTGGGTGGGTGTCTGTGAGATGGAGGCCAGCCAGGCAGGGTGGGGCTATAGAGAGACCCCATCTCAGGAAAAAAAAA
>NW_008427249.1:0-336 GCF_000622305.1 Nannospalax galili | reverse complement strand
AGCACCCACATGTCAGCTAACAACCATCTGTAACTCCAGTTCCAGGGGCTCTGATGCCCTCATCTGACCTGTACAGGCATTGCACAACACAGGTACACATCCAGCAATACACTCAAGCACACAAAATTTTTAAATTAAAATATTTTAAAAATCACAAATTATAATTTATATATGGATTATAATATGCTAGCTTGTTTCTCAAGAGCTTATCATCTGAAAATAGATAGAAAAAAACTGGACAGCAAAGATCTCTATACCTGAGATCACCCCAACTGCCCCCCTCTAAAAAACTCCAGAAAATTGATCCTGGATGTACCTGACAACTTCCAATGCTAT
>NW_008427248.1:0-336 GCF_000622305.1 Nannospalax galili | reverse complement strand
CTGAGAAAAAAGAGTAACAGGAGGCATCACCACACGATGTCAGCTTATACTACAGAACCATAGTAATAAAAACATCGTGGAACTGGAAAACAGATCAATGGAATAGAATATAGAACCCAGATTAAGTCCACACAACTACTGCTACCTGAATTTTGTTAAAGAGTCCAAAAACAGACATTGGAGAAAAGACAGCATCTTCATAAGTAGGAAAGTGTGATTCAACACATAGGCATAAATAAGGACTTTCTGAATAAGATTTTATTAGCAAAGGAAATAAGACCAACAATTGCCAAAGGGGACCTCATGACATGAAAAAGCTTCTGTACAGCAAAGGAA
>NW_008427247.1:0-336 GCF_000622305.1 Nannospalax galili | reverse complement strand
CAGGGTTGGCTGGGCCCCACCTCAGACAGGCTGATTCTTCTCTGTGCCAGGGACTGACCAACTGACTGACTGACTGACTGAATGAATGAATGACTGACTGACTAGAAAGCTACCAAAGACTCAGGGTAAGGAGCAGAAGCTGGGAAGTACAGGCAAACCTGAGTCCAGGAAGCTGGAGGACAGAATGGGCACTGGACTCAGTCGTGATGGTGGACATCCAGCCGACAGGAGAGTCCAGACACAGGGCTGCCTGACCTTGGTGATCTTGGGCCAGTCCCTCCCCAACTGGGCTCTGTGCCTTTGTTTACTCCCGTAGACTCCACTGGCTCTTCCTGA
>NW_008427246.1:0-336 GCF_000622305.1 Nannospalax galili | reverse complement strand
ATTTGCAAAGATTCCTTTCAGCATTCCTTTCCTCTGCTTATTCATTCTGCATAGTACCAATTTCTACACAAAAGAAACTTGTTTTCTTGATTGATTATGGTATCAGTTTGGCACAGTGAGCGCTACCAGTTTTGAATCAATGAGACACCCATCCTATCAAAGATAATTATTAAGTGAATTTCTCTTTGGAAATAGAATAATCAGAACCCATTTCAATCAAAGCCAGGGGCTCTCACAAATAATGCAAAATGCCAAATGATCCTCCCATAGCAATGATACGGTGACACTGATCATAAACTTCCCTGAAAGAACATCGATGGGAAATTTACTACCAGG
>NW_008427245.1:0-336 GCF_000622305.1 Nannospalax galili | reverse complement strand
TATTATTTTGGTTTTTCATTTTATTGGTACTTTTGCAATATGATCTGGGCATTTGGACTTCTTGTGTTGCTTGTGTGTCTGATATGAAATGCTAGCGTGCTTTTTTGAATGGCAGTTTGATTCCATTTTTGTTGTTGTCATGCCTTGATTGATTTCAGATTAAGTGTGAATAGTTGATCTGTGTTTCAGGTTTTCACTTTTGATTTTTTGATGAGAGGAACAAGAGTGGGTCCAGAATTGTCCAGTGTATGAGGTGGGTAATCACATCTAGGACTCTGAATCTCATGATGGTGATGTAGTGGGTGAGGTTCTGATTAACTTACCATGCTCCTGAGC
>NW_008427244.1:0-336 GCF_000622305.1 Nannospalax galili | reverse complement strand
GGACCAATGAGGAAATAAAAATGGCCAAGAGGCACCTTAAAAAGTGCTCAGCATCCTTAGTAATCAGAGAAATTCAGATTACAAACCACTTTAAGATTCCATCTTACAGGGCAGGAGAGATGGCTCAGTGATTAAGAGCACTGACTGCTCTTCTAAAGAACCCAGGTTCAATTCGCAGGGCCCACATGGTGACTACCAACCATCCTTAACTCCAATTCCAAGGGAATCCAAAGCCCTCTTCTGACCTCCATGGAATTGCATGACATGGGTGCGCTCACATACCTGCCGACAATACACTCATACACATAAAACAGAAATAATCAATAAAATATTTTT
>NW_008427243.1:0-336 GCF_000622305.1 Nannospalax galili | reverse complement strand
AATGTGACATCACAATGCTCCAATGGGTCATCACAATGCCTCCATGTGACACGACAATGCTCCAAAAACAAAGCTCAATGTGATATCGCAATGTTGACTGTCCCCTCACAAGGCCCTTAATGTGTTATCACAATGTTCAGTGTGCAAATATAATGCCGAAATGTGTCATCGCAATACTCCAATTTGATATTGCAATGTTTAATGTTCCATCATAATGCCCCAATGTGCCAAACCTATGGCCCCATGTGCCATTATATTGCTCCAATGTGCGATCACAATGTAACTTTATGACTTCACAATGTTCCATTGTGACATCACAATGCTCATTGTTCCATC
>NW_008427242.1:0-327 GCF_000622305.1 Nannospalax galili | reverse complement strand
TGTGTGTGTGTGTGTGTGTGTGTGTGTGTGTGTGTGAAGATGTGGAAGTCAGAGGATAGCTTGCAGCAGTCATGTCTCTCCTTCTACCATGTGGGTCCCAGGAATCAACCTCAGATGAACATGCCTGGCAGCAAGCGCCTTTATCCACTGAGCCATCTAACCGGCCCCTTCATAGGTTTTTATTATTGTTCCAAGACCCAATTCAGTAATATATTTTATTTAGATGTTTATCTCTAGTTTCTTTGGATATAAAACAATGACTCAGCCTTTTCTGAATCTGAGTGCCTCTCTCTCTCTCTCTCTCTCTCTCTCTCTCTCTCTCTCTCT
>NW_008427241.1:0-336 GCF_000622305.1 Nannospalax galili | reverse complement strand
AATGGGGTCTCCCTGCTGCCACCCCAAATGATGCAGTGTTCCCCTTTAGCATGGAGTTGGCTGTGTCTGTTTCCAAGCCTTGCCCAACTCAAGATTCTCTGGTTCCATGTAGATCACTTCATAGACCAAGGGGACTGGTTAAAAGACAAAGGAAAGAAGAAAGTGAAAGGGAACACGCAGCACAAAAAACAGGCTTGGAAGAAGCTGAGTTGACACAGAGGAAATCTGCCCCCTGGCAAAAGCCCCAGGCTGCAAGAGAAGCCTTCCAGCACTTTTTATAGATGATTTTTTCCCCTGGCAAAGCTAAATGCTGGAAAACTCCCTTCATTCTGATTA
>NW_008427240.1:0-336 GCF_000622305.1 Nannospalax galili | reverse complement strand
AGCCACCCTCTAACCCTTAGACCCCAGTGCTCCTGGATCTGGTGAGATCATCGAACTTGAAGGAAGAGGACAGTTGGACCACCAGCTTTCCTGGGTATCCAGTCTGCAAATGTCGGACTTTAGGATTCCTCAGCCTCTATGGTTACAAGAGACTACATACACATACACACATACATACCCACACATACATACACATACATATATATGGGAATATGTACATGTATGTATACATATACAAACACACATGCCTGCTTTTCTTTTCACCCTGGTTTGAGCACAGGAGGCTCCCACCCCAGGACCTCTGCACTGACCACTGGCTCTGCCTGGCATATTGCT
>NW_008427239.1:0-335 GCF_000622305.1 Nannospalax galili | reverse complement strand
ACACACACACACACACACACACACACACACACATACACACACACACTGAGGATAGGTTGAGGTCATCTTTCTCTACTGCCCACCACCTTATTTTTTGAGACAGTCTCACTGAACCTGGAGCTCACCAGACTGGTCAGATGGGCTAGTCAGCAAGCTCCAGGAATCCTCCTGCCTCCACCTCCCCAGCACTGGGTGTGAGTCATGCTCAGCTTTTTCTACATGGGTGCTGGAGAGATCAAACTCAGGTCCTCTGCTTGAACAGAAAGTACTTTATCACCTGAGCCAGCTTCCTCACTCAATGTTTTTAAAAAAACAGTATGTTATTTACATTTTTA
>NW_008427238.1:0-336 GCF_000622305.1 Nannospalax galili | reverse complement strand
GCCTTCCTCCTGGCTTGCTGCTTCAGTCCCAAGATGGCTCCCAGCAGCCCCTTCCTAATCCACGATCTGCATCAGGCCCCGCCCATTGGAGGAACCAGCCAATCGGGAGACAGTGGAAGATAATGAAACACAGACAAATAGCTTTCCCAGTATCACACAGGATGTCTAGCCAAAATTCTTAACCTTACTTTTATATTGGCTAATACTAACAATAATAATAACCACCATTCTGGAATGTAAATTGAGTGCAGGAACTTTCATCATTTCACTTCATTCTCATCTGTCGGGAGCAGCTAACCATTGAGCTGCAGCAGCCTCATTTACTGAGTTTGTGTC
>NW_008427237.1:0-336 GCF_000622305.1 Nannospalax galili | reverse complement strand
TCTGTGTTTCTGGCCCAAGGGACATTCCAACTAACAATTCAGGATGTCTGTGGCATAAATTAAGGTTGGGGAGCACTATGACCAGAACCAAATGTGCCAATGAAAGCTTTAGAAATTCCTGAAGCTGTTTTATAGTTTTAGGGGATACCATACAAGCTCTTAAGGGAGAAAATCAGTGGTCTAACCCAGCCATAAAACTTAACCATAATGACTGGCACAGAAAACTATCTCTAGTGGTGCAGTAGTGGCACTGTTATCTGGGGAGTAAATAACTGTGGGAGACAAGCTTGATCCTAGGGTGAAAGTCTTATTGACAGCCATACAGCAGGCCCGAGG
>NW_008427236.1:0-336 GCF_000622305.1 Nannospalax galili | reverse complement strand
CTGAGCCCTTCCACATCACTCAATAATCAAGAAAATGCCCCCACAGTCATGGCCACAGGCCAGTCCAATGGAGGAAATTCTTCAGTTGAGGCTCCTTCTACCCAGGTGTGTCAAGTTGACAACTTAAGCTATCTAGGACAATGTCATTTGTAACATCTATCCAACTTTGCAGCTCTCCACCGCACGCTCTGAGATCTGTGTTTTAACTATATATGTTTCCATTTTTCTCTCCATCCAATGTTAATTGCTCCCCTTCTTTACAGATGTTGTTTCAAACAACCCCTCCCCCCAGTAAACCTCCTGCATTCAAACCACCAGCTCAGAATCCAGTCCAGA
>NW_008427235.1:0-336 GCF_000622305.1 Nannospalax galili | reverse complement strand
TTGATTTTCTGCTCTCATCCACAATGATGACTCTCTGTGACCTATTCCTTTCTTGTGGCAATATCTGACGGTACTTAGCAACTGTTGTAAGAATTTTCTGGTCTCATTCTTTCTCATGCAGCCAATTTCATAATGTTATGGAATAACTGTTCTCCCTTGGCTACTTTCATAATGAGCTATGTGTGGTTTCAATTACTTGGAGCAACAAAACAATATTAGGATTGTTGACTGTTTTCATAATGTTTACTCCTGAAACAGTCAGATGGTACCACCTCTCCTGCCTCCCTAGAGCTTTTATATCCACTGGGGTTCCTGTCAGAGGATGCTCAGGAATGA
>NW_008427234.1:0-336 GCF_000622305.1 Nannospalax galili | reverse complement strand
GCGATGGTGGACGTCCCCGGAGCGGCCGCCTTCCAACGTAAGCGGGGCGGGCTCGGGGTGCGAGGGAGGCCGTGCAGACAGCGGCCTTGGAGCCCAGGCCTGGCGGGCGTCCTTCAGACTTGCGGCGGGAGTATTGTTTTGTTTCCTCTGCGACGTCGGGGCGGGGCGGTAGGTCCGGTCCTGGGAAGCCTTTTCCCATGAGTTTAGAGAGCTGTGTACTAGATGTTGACGTGAGAGTGCCGTCCAGGAACTGGAGTTACAGATAATTGTTAGCCACCGCATACATAGGTGCTGGGAACTGAACTCCTGAGTCCTCTGGAAGAACAACTAGTTCTC
>NW_008427233.1:0-336 GCF_000622305.1 Nannospalax galili | reverse complement strand
CACACTGTAAGCAGTATTTTTTAAAATATTTCCTTTATTATTTTATGTGTACGAGTGTGTTGCCTGCCTGTATGTAAGTGCACCTGTGTCATGCAGTGCCCACCGAAGCCAGAAGAAGACATTGGATCCTCTGGAACTGGAGTTACAGACAGTTGTTAGCCATATGGATACTGGGAATCAAACCCAGGCCCTCTGCGAGAGCAGCCAATGCTCCTAACCACTGAGCCATTTCTCTAGCCTTTGAACCTTCATTCTCATTATGTCTTACCGTAGTATATAGATGCATGCCTATAAATACTTGTCCTTCCTAGTGCTTAAAGATACATTGTCAATATA
>NW_008427232.1:0-336 GCF_000622305.1 Nannospalax galili | reverse complement strand
AGATCCAAGTGATGAGACTATATCAGATTCCTTAAACATGTTTCTTGTTTGATCTGGTACTATATAGGCCAGATAGTCCCTTACTTTGTCTCATGTATTTTCCATCTTTTAGATATGAAAAATGTATTTGGAGTAACAATCAGTTTTTGAATTGATACATATGAGCTGCTTCCATACCACAAAACTCTAGTTTTGAGCACTACAGATTCACTCCTACCTATATTAATCTATGTGGTACTCACAGTCTTTATCATATTAGCCATTTCACATAAAAGAAATAATAACGCCAGGCGTGGTGGAGCACACCTTTAATCCCAGCACTTGGGAGGCAGAAGC
>NW_008427231.1:0-336 GCF_000622305.1 Nannospalax galili | reverse complement strand
GATGGTGATGACAGTAATAATGCTTGTGGTGGTGGTGATGATGATGATGTTGATGGTGGTGATGCTGATGGTGGTGTTGACAAATGATGGTAAAGGTGATGGCAATGATGGTAATGGTGACAGGTGATGATGATGGTGATAATGATGATGGTAATGGTGATGATGATGATGCTGGCAGTTGTGATGATGGTGGTGATGATGAATGGAAAGCCAGAGAGGAAAACTGAAGCCAAGAAGTGAAACACTATTGGAAAGCTCAGGGCAGTGAGATAGAGAAAGGTAAGGAAGGGCTAGAGAGATGGCTCAGCAGTTAAGAACACTGGCTGTTCTTGCAGA
>NW_008427230.1:0-336 GCF_000622305.1 Nannospalax galili | reverse complement strand
AAAATACAGGATAGGTGAAATAATCCTGAAAAATAAAATAACTAATGGAAGCATTATATCATCCCAGATCTCAAATTACCCTACAGAACTATAGTAATCAAAACCACATGGTAATGACATAAAAACAGACATACTGATCAGAGAAATAGAATTGAGGACCCAGATTTAAATCTACACATTCACAGGCATCTGATTTTGTACAAAGGAGCCAAAAATACACACTGGAGAAAAGACAGCATGTTCCACGACAGTGTAGGTCAAATTGGATAGTTACATGTAGAAAACTGAAGTGAGATCTTTCATCACCTTTCATCAGTTTTGTCTCAATTCCACATG
>NW_008427229.1:0-336 GCF_000622305.1 Nannospalax galili | reverse complement strand
AATGGTTCATCTTCTAGATGAGATGGAGGAGTGAGGGCAGAGTGATTTTCCATTATATTACACAAATCAGCACGTCACTTAATAGTTAGGAATGGTTTATTGCTACAATTACCCAGCAATATTTTGGGACAACAGTTTCAGAAACTGTGGAAGGTGAGGCTGTGCATAAAGAGAGACCTTGCCTGTGTTTACAAACATGCAGACGCTGGGCTCCTCAGTGTCGAGTGGAAGGACCAAGCCTTGCTAGCTACCTGAGGCTTCACGTTGGCCTTTCCTGTGCAGGATGACTGCACTTGGCTTCCACACATTCCTTCCCCCTCCCCAGGAAAAAATGTT
>NW_008427228.1:0-336 GCF_000622305.1 Nannospalax galili | reverse complement strand
GTGGAGGTGAGGATTGTGTGTCTCTCCCATTTCATTCTGTGTATTAGAGAATGTTAACAGCCTCTTATCATTACCATAGACCTGGTATCACTGTATTGTTCTGCCACTAGTATTTCAGCAGCAATGGTGTCTTCTTTGGGCACTGATACCTGATAATCAGTTGTCTTAATAGTACAGATTCAACTCATTCACTTCATTTAAGTATTGTCCATTAGATTCTCAAATAAAAGAGTTTGCTTTCCTCTTCATTGTAACATGAATAACCCTTGGTATTTGATAAACTTTTAACTTCTCTTTGCTTTTGCTTACTTTGGAGAATGAAGCATCTCCCTTGTG
>NW_008427227.1:0-336 GCF_000622305.1 Nannospalax galili | reverse complement strand
CAAGAACAACCAGTGTTCTTAACTGCTGAGCCATCTCTCCAGCCCACAAAAGCTTTTTAATTTCACGTGATCCCATTTGTTAATTGTTGGATTAATGCTTGTGCTATAGGAATCCTATTCAGAAAGCTTTTTTTTTAATGCCAAAAGTTTCAATGTATTACCTACTTTCTCCTCTATCTGATTTAAGATACCAGACACTATGTTGAGGTTCTTGATCCATTTGGAGTTGAATTTTGTGCATGGTGAGTGATATGGATCCAGTTTCATTCTTCTTCATGTCCTTATCCAGATTGACCAGAAAACTCCTAAAGAAGATGAAACATTCAGTAAAGTTAC
>NW_008427226.1:0-336 GCF_000622305.1 Nannospalax galili | reverse complement strand
TAGCCACCACAGGGCCTCCCAGATGGTCAAGATCTTGCTGGGCTTGAGTCTGGGCCCCCACTGGCCTAAGTGTTATTGCTCTGATGGTCTCAGCAGAGCATTTTTCCTGTATAAGCCATGGGACCTGAGACCAGTAATGCAGGGACTGGGCTTCAGACTGGTCAGATGGAACCGCTTTCTCCACAGTGTACAGATCCATAGATCTCACCAATCTGTTCCCACCCACAGCCTTTAGAAAAGCACAGATGAGAACCATAGGTCAGGGAGCTGCGAGTGCCTCGCTCACTTTGGCTTAGTGTCTGTTGCCACCGGCTTTCTTAGCACTGGGGGAAATAT
>NW_008427225.1:0-336 GCF_000622305.1 Nannospalax galili | reverse complement strand
CTTACTGAATCTATTAGCCATATCCTTGCTCAGTATGCTTTCTTTGTTTCTATAAGACACAGGCTATGCTTAATTTTGGGACATAAGAACAAAGCTATATATGTAGCTCAGAGTGTCACTGTAAGCTCTTGAGAGTTTGTAAATATCACACTTATTCATGTTATAGAGTCTAGCTGGGGTATTTAGGTAAAAATTCCCAACATCATGTCTTTCTGTCATATACGAGGCAATATCCAAGGCAGAAGCTGACAACAGTAACTCCTTTGGCTTTTGGGGTGATCCAAGCGACACTGGTTACTACTTAGACTGTTTAGAAAGGGGTCTTGGTTTATCAAT
>NW_008427224.1:0-336 GCF_000622305.1 Nannospalax galili | reverse complement strand
ATGTACTTGCATCATGCTTTATGTGGTTGCAGATACATGTATGCATTTCATATTCATTTTATCTATTATATCTTCAAACAACCTAGGAGATAAATATTCTATTCTTTATTCTATTTATTTATTCTATGTATTTACAGATAAAAGAGCACACAGTTTAGGAGGGAAAACATTTGCCATAACAAATACACAACAGAGAGCAAATTCAGATGGAAACTCCCAACCACAGTATACTTTGTACAAATTCTCTGCACTTTGAGGCCTATACTTATCTGATCAAGGGACTTAAAGGACAGTTTTTGCTCCTGGCCCTCCAAGGTTGACTAAGTTCCAGGGGGC
>NW_008427223.1:0-336 GCF_000622305.1 Nannospalax galili | reverse complement strand
TTATTATTTTTCTTTTCTCTAAAATCCTATTGGATCCTATTTGTGTTCCCCGTATGCTCTTGGGTTTGGGTCCATGCCTTGGAGTTTGAACAAACTGCCAGGCATCATACCTTTAAAACAAACCAACTCACCCCTCCAAGCAGCTATTAATTGCAAATCCTCAGCCAGGACTGGGGCTTCTTGCCCACAGCCCATCCATGCTGGGTTTTTGTATGGTTTGTGCTGCTACAGAAATTATGCATGCTGTCACAAGTGCTGTGGGTTCATATGTGCAAATGCCCTGTAGTGTTCAGATAACACAGTTTCCTCGCATTCATTCACCACCTTTGGCTCTTA
>NW_008427222.1:0-334 GCF_000622305.1 Nannospalax galili | reverse complement strand
TGTGTGTGTGTGTGTGTGTGTGTGTGTCTATGTTGTTTGTGAACAGGCCTTGCTATGTAATTCAGACTAGCCTGAAACTCTGGCTCCTCCTGCTTCAGCTTCTATAGCATGTTGGGATTCTGGATGGGTGCCATCATGCCTGGCTTAAACATATATATATGTATATATTTTTTTAATATTTTATTTTTTTTATGTATATGCACGTATTGCCTGCATGTAGGTATGTGCACCCATGTCCTGCAATGCCAGCGGAGGACAAAAGAGGCTGTCAGATCCCCTGAAGTGGAGTCACGGACAGTTGTTAGCTGCCATGTGGGTGCTGGGATTCGAACCC
>NW_008427221.1:0-336 GCF_000622305.1 Nannospalax galili | reverse complement strand
GCTGTGCATTCCCCACACCACACATGCTATCCCTGTCTCATGGTTTCCATCCCAAGATGGCTCCCAGCAGCCCCTCAGTAGTCCATGCTATGTGGCAGGCCCCACCCCTTGGAGGAACTAGCCATTTTGGGAGACAGTGCAGTAGGTAATGTGCTTGTTTTAAAAGCATAAGGATTTGAATGTGGACTCCTGGTATACATATAAAACTGGACATGGGAGCTGGAAAGATAACTCAAAGTTTAAGAACACTGGCTGCTGTTGTAGAGGACCTGAGTTTGATTCCCCACACCCACATGGAGGATAACTGTAACTCCAGTTTCAGGAATATCCAACACC
>NW_008427220.1:0-336 GCF_000622305.1 Nannospalax galili | reverse complement strand
GTTACCTGAACACTCTGACACTCAGATGGTCATGTCACCTGCCCCCTCTGATGTGCAGATGGTCATGTTCCCTCCTGCCAATGATGTGCATATGGTCGTGACACCTGCACCCTGTCACGTGCAGATGGTCGTGTCACCTGTCCACTACGACGTGCACATGGTAGTATCACCTGCCCCTCTGACGTGCAGAATGTCGTGTCACCTGCCCCCTGTGCCATAAAGATGGTAGTGTCACTGGCCCACTCTGACGTGCAGATGATTTTGTCACTTGACCTCTCTGATGTGCAGAGAGTCGTGTCACCTGCCGTCTCTGTCATGCACATGGTCGTGGCAACT
>NW_008427219.1:0-336 GCF_000622305.1 Nannospalax galili | reverse complement strand
GGCCTGATGAAATGCAGAAAGTTACTAATTTCATATTCTAGAGATGAGGAACCAACGCAGCTTCAGAATAAAGAAGTGATTTAGGATAATTAACGTTATGGTAACTTGTAAAATTATATGAAGATAAATCAGATCACTAAAATACTGGGCTATGGGTTGGGAGAGCTTGCTCAGCAGTTAAGAGCACTGCCTGTTCTTGAAGAAGACCTGGGTTCTATACCCACCACCCACATGGTGGCTAACAACTGACAGTAATTCCAGTTCCAGGGGAATCTGATGCCTTCCTCTGACCTCTGTGGGCATTGCATGACACAAGTGCACTTACATACATGCAGG
>NW_008427218.1:0-336 GCF_000622305.1 Nannospalax galili | reverse complement strand
CCCTGTGCACAGAGCTGACGTCACCAATGTTATAATCCAGAAAGAAGCTGCCCTAACCCTCGTCATTGCCGTTTCTGTTCACTTTCATCGTTTTACTCCTTATTGGCAATATTTTAATTTTTATTCCTCTTCATACATTTCTCTATTTTTAATGCAGTTTTCATTGTTGTGCAATGCTTTATTTTTTGCCTTTTCTTTTCTTAAAGGCCACTTTTTCCACCTCTTTTTCTTTCCGTTATGCTTAGGAATATCATGACTTATTGGTTAAAGAAATCCCGTTATTTTTTATTTTTCATCTTTTAAAAATTACCTAGTATTATATTTGAAGTTTTTAAT
>NW_008427217.1:0-336 GCF_000622305.1 Nannospalax galili | reverse complement strand
TAGTGAGTGAATGGCTCCCCTTAAGGTTAGGTTTAATATTATCTGCAAATGTGTGTGTGAAATCTCTCTATTAATATGTTTTGCATATATATATATATATATGCTACTTTATGTGTTCAATAGTCTTGGAAAAACAAGAATATATAAGATCTTAGTAATGGATCTTGCCTCCTGAAGACAGAAGCTGAAGACAGGAGTTTAGAGTGGTAAGTTTCCTTATCATCTCCCTAATCCCTGTTCCCCATGCCCACTCCCATTCTTTCTGTTTTCCCTTCCTGAGTAGAACAGGCTGGCCTAAAACTCACCAAATAGCCACGGATGACCTTGAACTTCTGA
>NW_008427216.1:0-336 GCF_000622305.1 Nannospalax galili | reverse complement strand
TGGAAGGTTTTCTGTAGTTTTATTAAGAAGCCAGTGATGTTTGGTTTCTCTATGTGTTTGGCTGCCACTGACCACCATGGCCGGTGCTATTTTCATGTATGAACTGGTTACTGAATGGAAGGTGTTTGTACTTTTTCCAGTCCTCTGCCTACAGTTCAGAAACTTGCCATCATGGGTATGGCCTAGCTTTTTGCAGAGTTAAAAAGAAGCACTGCTGTGGTTGTCATGAGGCTCTCAGGGTCCAGAGCTCTGTTGTCAGTGTGACAGTTACAGAGCAGTGGGGCAGGTCCCTGCCACCTCTGTGTGAGACTAGTAATTAAAAATCAGATATTTGTA
>NW_008427215.1:0-336 GCF_000622305.1 Nannospalax galili | reverse complement strand
AAGATTATGAAAAATTTAAGAAATCACAAGAATGGAATATGCAGGAATTCCATGACACCATAAAAAGACCACACTTACGAATCATAGGCATACACGAAGGAGAAGATCCCAAGGTAATGGCATGGCCCAGATCTTTAACAGAATCGGGGAAGAAAATTTCCCCAAATTAAAGAAACACACGCCCATACAAATACAAGAAGCATATATGATAGGTAAAAAGTTGGTGGAGAATGAGCAAATGGAGGATGAGGTACCGAGACACAGATAAAACTCCAACAAAATAGGGTTTATTAGCAGAGGAACACATGGGACAGATTCCCTTCCAGGCAGGGAAAA
>NW_008427214.1:0-336 GCF_000622305.1 Nannospalax galili | reverse complement strand
TTTGAGGGCACACTGAAATATTTTGATTTCATATTGGAGCACTGTGATGGCTACTGTACATTGTTGTGGTATACTGGGGCATTGTGATGACACATTGAGGCACTGTTATGGCAGACTGTGCATGTGCATGGCACATTTGAGCAATATAATGACACGTTGGAGGAGAGTGATGGCACATTGAACATTGTGCTAACACACTGGGGCCCTGTGATGGCACACTGAGCACTGTGATGTCACATTGGAGCATTGTGACAGCACTTTGGGGCATTCTAAAGGAACATGGATATAGTGATGACTCATTGGTCCATTGTTATGGCACACTGAGGAGTGTGATGT
>NW_008427213.1:0-336 GCF_000622305.1 Nannospalax galili | reverse complement strand
GTATCACACTCAGCCCCAATTAAGAACTGGTAGCAAGATTTTATTGAAAGAAACGCTACATTGGGATTCTGACTCAAGTTGAAGTTAGATTAGATAAAACTCCAGTTCCTTAATTGCACTAGTTGCTCATAGTTCAATGTGGCTAATGGCTGTCATGTTGCCAATAAAGATCTGGAACATCGTTATCTTTGAAAAAGGTCCTATTGGCAAATGCTATTATGCTATCTAGTTTAGACATCCTTTTATTGTTTTAGTTCTTCCCTGAATAGTTATCTGTGATATAGAACATGGTCTTAAAAAGAGTATAAACTTGGTATAAATTTGGCACTTTAACAA
>NW_008427212.1:0-336 GCF_000622305.1 Nannospalax galili | reverse complement strand
GCTCTGTGCGGCTCAGACTGTCATTCCAGATCATTTCCACACCTGCCCATAGTCTTGGTTAACTTTTGACCATGCATCTTGGTCCTGCAGTCTCGCCCCAGATCATTAATGCCCCCTTCAGGTCCACACAGGTGAGACGCAGGGACCATCTTTCTCTCCATGCCAGCTGCCATGCACGATTCCCCACTTCCCCAAAATGGTGCCCAGATGCTCCCCCCTCCATGGCTAACTATTCTTGGGGGTAAGTTTACTGGCAGATCTAACAATCTCCAGCTTCCAGTTCAGGAAGAAACTTGTTTTCTTTTGGAGTCTTTAGTTTAAAACTGTCTAATTTTT
>NW_008427211.1:0-336 GCF_000622305.1 Nannospalax galili | reverse complement strand
ACACACACACACACACACGCTAATAACAATAATAACACTTAAGATAAAGATAAGGAATATGGCAACTGGCAGAGACAAGGAAGGAGTACATTTCAAGTGAATGAACAGAAACGCACAGAGAAAAAAATCATCATGCTTATTCAAGAAGCAGCAAATAATCTGCAGGAAACTACTCTACAGTTGAAACAGGTAAAGCTTTTACCATGAACTTCATAGGTAATAATACACCATAAAGCACAAACATTTAACAATGCCCAATGTGGGTTTAAATGTAAATGATAAGCCAACTTCCCAGGAGAGCATCAACAGTCATGTATTTCATGAAATTGCAATTTC
>NW_008427210.1:0-336 GCF_000622305.1 Nannospalax galili | reverse complement strand
TATGGATTGGAGGTGCTCAGGCTGCAGGGGAGTCAAGATGCCATGAGTAGGACTGACATAACAGGGTAGTAGGCAGGCCAGTCTGTGTCAGACAGATCAGGAGGCCTGGGTAAGGTGGGGGTAGGGGCAGCCTGTGGAGGGTCTAACAAACTATCCTAGAGGATTAAGCTAGTCTAGGTTAGGAAGCTAGTCCAGAGATCTGCAGTGGGACAGCAGGACCAGGTATGGGGTATGGGGTGGGGGAGATTCAACAGTACGAATTTTTGAGAGAGGAAAATGTATAAATAAAGGGAAGTAAAGGCATAATTTTAGAGAACAGAAATAGAGGATTTAACC
>NW_008427209.1:0-336 GCF_000622305.1 Nannospalax galili | reverse complement strand
AAAAAAAATTGGATGTGGAGGTATACATTTGTAGTCTCAGTGCTAGGAAGGCAGAAACAGGTAGGTCATTGGAGCTTACTTATCAGCCAGCCTAGCCAAATCAATGAGCTCCAGGCTCAATAAAAGAACCTGCATGATGGTGAGAGTTATGAACTTGACAGAACTCAGAATCACCTAAGGGTGGGCAGACCTGTGAGGGATTATACTGATTATATTCACTGAGGTGTGATGACATGTACACTGTGATGGTACCATTCACTGACTGGGGTGATGATGGTATAAATGGAAAATGATGGGAATTGAGCATCATGAACCTCTCTCTCTCTCTCTCTCTCT
>NW_008427208.1:0-336 GCF_000622305.1 Nannospalax galili | reverse complement strand
ACTTTGTCCATTGTGTCCTTCTGTGTTCGTTGCCCTTTGTTGCACGTGGGCGCTTCGCTGGTGACAGTTGAGAGATGCACTAGTATTCTATCTTTCCCTTGTTCCACGATGCTCCTTGAGCCTTAGGTGAAGAGGTTCCATCGTGGATGTGTCGTGTAGCACCATGCATCTCTCAGACAGCACAGTAGTAGCACCACTTTGCATTGCCACCATCAGGGAAGGATCACTCCAGCGTTTGGTATCATTTGTTCTCTTGATATTAGCCAGTCTGACTGGATTAAGATAAAAAATTACAGAAGTATTGATGTGCATTTCCCCATTTACTAAGGATGTTGA
>NW_008427207.1:0-336 GCF_000622305.1 Nannospalax galili | reverse complement strand
CTGTAGTTTCTGACTGTTAGTGAGAAGGCAGAATATGTGAACAGATTAGCTTTGATGAAACCATGTTGCAGTGTTTAGTCAGAAGTCTCTGAACACCAGATTTTGAAGGTGTAATGACCTTCCAGGAGAGGTGACCAGTGTTATACTTGGCTTTACTGTGACCACAGGAAAGGACATAGGATTTGAAATATAACTCCAGGAATAGAGACAAGAACCACTAATTGGCTTAGAATATAATTCTTCTCTTAGAAAATGACTTCCTCAGAAACCATAGAGCAATTTCCATCTTCCTACGACTTCCCATCCTCTAGTGGGTCCTTTTCAATGGCTAGTGAT
>NW_008427206.1:0-336 GCF_000622305.1 Nannospalax galili | reverse complement strand
AGGAGGGAGGGATGGACAGAGGGACAGAGGGAGAGGGGGAGCAAGGGAGAGAGAGACAGATCATGTAATTCTTAAATTTATGTTTTTTTCCTTTTTGCTATCCCCTTCCTTTTTCTTCATTTCCTTTCACATCCCTTTTTCTTTTTAGATTGGTTCTCATTTGAGCCAGGCTAGCTTGGAAATCCTTATGTAGCTAAGGCTGGATGTAATCTTTTGGTGCTCCTCACTCCCCCTCCTGAGTGTTGAGACTATAGGCATGAGTCAGTATGTCTGGCTTATGCAGTGCTGGAGATCAAACCTTAAACTTTGTGCATGCTTAAAAAAGCACTCTACCAA
>NW_008427205.1:0-336 GCF_000622305.1 Nannospalax galili | reverse complement strand
GGTGAGGGAGGACCCGGAGGTGAGGGAGGACCCTGGAGGTGAGGGAGGACCTGGGGAAGGAGCAGCAGCTGTGTGCCTAGATGGGGAAATGCGCTGGACAGTGAGAACAGCATGATGGACTGTGAAGCAAAGGAAAGGTTGGGAGACGAGCCGAACAGACAGGAAGAACAGAGAAGACAAGAAAGGCCTAGACCGTAGCACAGCAGGCAGAGGTGAAGGGACGCAGAGGGTGTGGAGGAAGCATGGGGCAGTGCCACAGACAGAAACAGTCAGGGTTGGGGACCTAGTTTCTGGACAGTGCTGTATGTCAGCCACTGTGTCATGTGCTGCACTTTG
>NW_008427204.1:0-336 GCF_000622305.1 Nannospalax galili | reverse complement strand
CCTCTTTCCACTTTCATGTCCCATGTGCTCTGTTAAACCTCCTCACTTCCCTTCATGAACTTTTTTCATGTATTTACTGGCCTTGTGTACACTGTCATTTGAAAAGTGTCTTTTCAGGGCTGGGGGTTTAGCGACAGCCAGGCATGAGGACAGCCCAGGGTCTGAGCCCCAGTGCCACAAAAAAGTTTTCACCTGAAAAGCATCTGTTCATTTACTGACTGGCTTCTTTGCTCTTTTATTGTTTTATAACTCAAAGTTCTTTGCATGTTGTGGATAATCTCCTGATACCTAGCAAAAGTTTCCCTTCAATTCTGTCTCTTCATCCTATTTTTTTTT
>NW_008427203.1:0-336 GCF_000622305.1 Nannospalax galili | reverse complement strand
CATGTTCCTCCTTTTCCGATTCTCCTTCTTTGCCAGTAGCCTTCACATTTTCCATAAAGGGCGTGTCCTCTACTTACATTTCCTGGAAGTGAATCTGTCATCGGGCTCCCAAACCTGTAGGAATTAATGTCCCTCTCTTCTCAATCACCCAGCCTTCCCCACCTTCCTCTAGTACCCCATCACAGAATTAGGAGGATACACAATTTTTAACATGTAGTTGTGTTTATTACCACTACCACCAATGTGGTAGTGCCCTAGGGCATCTTTGCCCAGTGCTCTGAGTCTAGGATCTGGATTCGGATCAGAGTTGTTTATGTTCCTCTTCGGAGCGTTCTA
>NW_008427202.1:0-336 GCF_000622305.1 Nannospalax galili | reverse complement strand
ACACAACCCTGATACTTTGGAGATTCAGAAAACCAACATCTGAACAAGGGCGCTGTATACCAGCACAAACCAACTTCAGTTAGAATGAGGATTCCCAGCCATACCATGTTGTCGATAGCTGCCGCAGCATCCTGACAAAGAAACACAAGGAATTTAGTCTTGTAGCCGAATGTTTCTTATGTGTCTAAACACATACGTAGTAGCAAGATAACAGGAAAAAGTCACCTCTGCCCACCCTACCTAGGTTGGATGTGACATTAACAACACTTCTTGGCCAATTTTTGAGCTGGTGGTACCACAATCTGCCATCTAGCTGAAGGCATTTGAAATAGTCAC
>NW_008427201.1:0-336 GCF_000622305.1 Nannospalax galili | reverse complement strand
TCCTCCTCCTCTTCCTCCTCCTCCTCCTCCTCCTCCTCCTCCTCCTCTCCTCTCCTCTCCTTCTCCTCCCCCTCCTTCTTTATTCTTCTCAGATATACTTACTGAGGACTAGGAGAGAAGCCATGATAGACTGAGCGTGCCCTCCTGCTGGTGTGGCTTCCACTTCACGTCCATGTGGTCAAGTAGGGCCATTGGATACAGAACAAGATACGATGAGGCAAGGGGCAGAGCCCAGAGGACCACAAGTGGGCACTAACTATGGGAACAAGGACAGGGTCCAGGCTACCAACAGATCTGCTGTGGCCACCTAGGTCCTTCTGCCCCTGTGAACGTGGA
>NW_008427200.1:0-336 GCF_000622305.1 Nannospalax galili | reverse complement strand
GAGAGAGAGAGAGAAACTAAGATACCAGGGAATCACCAAAAAAGAAGCTCAGGTTGAGGCCAAAGTTAGAAGAAACGCTGCCCACCTGCGTGGATCCCACCCCATGAGTCTTCCCCAGGTAGCCTGCTGACTGCGGAGTCCCTCCAAACTCAGTCCTCCACCAGAATCCCTGCAGTTACTGTTCCTTGCCTCCTCTCTCATCACACCCTGCGCTTTACCAGGCTCAGCATGGCAGGATGGCAAGAATATAGCTCTGCCCAGGATATCCACAGTCCACATTCCCAAAATCCTACCTCCCACACTAAGTAACTATTCTCCATGCCTGGGCATCGTTTC
>NW_008427199.1:0-336 GCF_000622305.1 Nannospalax galili | reverse complement strand
CAATCTAGTGAGGATGAAACATTCACTGCCACCTCTACGTGGATTGCTAACTGTTTATATTTTTCATATGCATTTTCTTGAACAAAATACTCTTTTGTTTCTTTTGCTAGGTATCTGGGTGACATTTTAAACTATGTCTTGGTAAATATGTAACATCTTTGTGAATCTATGCTTATCTATGTCCATTTCTACAGTGTACTCACTGTTAAAATAAAACTTCAGTCCTTTTACCTATACAATACAAAGCAATAGGGTTAATGTTATTGAAACTAAGACTTGTATTTTACCTTGATATTTAATTTTTCAAGTAATTTCTGTCCTTCAGGCCTTGGTACT
>NW_008427198.1:0-336 GCF_000622305.1 Nannospalax galili | reverse complement strand
TTTTCAACACAAACTATGAAAGCCAGAAGAGCCTGAATCACAGTATTCCCATTTCTAAGCAACCATGGATGTCAACCCCAAATACTATTTATCCAGCAAAACTATCTATAAAGGTTGAGGGGAATGGAAAATTTTCTATCACACGAACAGATTGAAAGAATTTATGTCATCCAAACCAGCCCTATACATAGACTACTTGAAGCAATACAAAAGACTGGAAGCATGAGTATACCCAAAAGGCTACAGAAAGAAAACAAAGAAAAGTATAACAACAAAAACACAAAGTTGGCCACAAACACAAAGAAACTAAAATGACAGTGTCCAATACATACCTTT
>NW_008427197.1:0-336 GCF_000622305.1 Nannospalax galili | reverse complement strand
GGGACTAAGAAAACATTCTCTGACATAAGTTTGTACAGGAAAACTTTTAACACGTGTAAAGGCTTTTCAGAAAAAACACATGGAAGAGCTGAATCTTTTTAAGAGAAATCTCTCAAGATTGTCCTTGTCTTATCAGACCAGCCAGAACTTCTCAAAGCAAGGAGTTTCTCAAGGCTGGATGCAGTGGGAAAGAGCTACAGAACAACTGTGTGCCTGAGGGGAAGAAGGGAAGGCGCCCAGGAAACGCTGGCCTGTCTGAGAACACTGGCCCGATGGCGTAGGAAGAAGGCCAGAGGCCGCTCATCATGTACACATCTGATGCACCCTGGGAAGAGC
>NW_008427196.1:0-336 GCF_000622305.1 Nannospalax galili | reverse complement strand
TCTTCAAAATTCTCCATTTTGACATCAAAATCCTCAGTGTGCCATCACAGTCCAGCAATGTGTCATCACAATGCTCTAATATGCTGTTACAATGTTTCAAGTAACATCACAATGCTCCAATTTACCATCACAGTGCCCTGATATGCCATCACAATGCTCCAATATGTTTTTAAAATGCTCCATTTTGACATCACAATCCACAGTGTGCCAACACAATGCACCAATGTGTAATCACAAGGCTCCGTTGTGTCATAACCATGCTCAATGTGTCATCACAATGTTCCAATGTCTTCAAAATGCTCCATTTTGACATCAAAATCCTCAGTGTGCCATCAC
>NW_008427195.1:0-336 GCF_000622305.1 Nannospalax galili | reverse complement strand
TCCTTTGCATCCAGACCAACCCAATTCCTCCCTCTAGTCTCCAGGAGCCCTCAGGGTGTCTTCCTGTCCCACCTCCCTTTGCATCTCTGGGCAGCCTAACCCCACATCTTCCTGGAGCCAGCAGCTTTCCTGGGTAAGTTTGGCGGCACCCACTGCGTCTTGACTCCCCCAGCCTCATTCACTCTCCCAGCTCCACTACCCCATCCTAACCTGGGTACTGGCCCATTTCTTGTATTGGCACCCCAGACTGCTGGGCTGACCTCTTAGCCCAGAATCTCCACTGCATCCTGATCCTTTGCATCCAGACCAACCCAATTCCTTCCTGTAGTCCCCAGG
>NW_008427194.1:0-336 GCF_000622305.1 Nannospalax galili | reverse complement strand
AGGGAAGGTCATGGAAGAGGGGGTGGAAAGAGTTTAAGAGGCAGTGGAGCACAACTCCTTCTGCTAGATAAAACATTCTAGATGTGATAGGGAAGCTGCTTCTGTGAAATCTCTGCAATACTGTGGCCTAAGAAGACCTGCAAGACGGCAAAAGCAATTGACATGCCAAGGCGGACAGGAGACAAGTTCACGGAGTTCCTACACAAGATAAAGTGCTGAAGATGATCAACATATACTGAGAGATGGAGAACAAGTTTTTTCCAAAATTGAGCTTCTTGGGTGGATAGCTAATCCCAAGGGGACTGTCTGAAACACAAGTACATAGAGCCACAAAAA
>NW_008427193.1:0-336 GCF_000622305.1 Nannospalax galili | reverse complement strand
ACCATAGTGTTGGCATATTGGAGCATTGTGATGTCACATTCGAGCATTGTGTTGTAACAAGGGAATATTTAGAAGTGATATTGCAACATTATTGGCATATTGGAGCAATATACTAGCACATGCACCTTTGGTGTTGGCAGATTAAAGCACTGTGATGCCATATTGCAACATTGTGATGACAAAGTCTAGCAATGTACTGCACATGGTGTGATAGTGCTGGACATTGGAACATTGTGACGTCACAATGGAACTTGAGAAGTCATAATTTAAGATTGTGATGGGACTTTGGAGCAATATAATGGGACATGAGATGACAGTGTTGGCACATTGGAGCAT
>NW_008427192.1:0-336 GCF_000622305.1 Nannospalax galili | reverse complement strand
TCCCCCATCACGATGGACTCCTATTCCTCTGGAACTGAAAGCCCAAATAAACGCTCCCTTCTAGAAGGTGCCCTTGTTGTAGTGTTTTATCACAGCAACAGAGAAGCAACCACAACATGTGCTTACTGTTGCTTGAACAGGATCCCATCTAGGGGTTGGGGTCATTTTCTCCACCAATTAAAGAATTAAAAGGCAGGAAAATCTCAGACTGGCGGAGAACAACAGAAGAAACTTTTATTGAAAGATGAAGAATCACAGGCTGGAGAGACGGCCCAGCGGTTAAGGGCACTGGCTGCTCTTGCAGAGGACCCGGGTTCGATTCCCAGCACCCACATG
>NW_008427191.1:0-336 GCF_000622305.1 Nannospalax galili | reverse complement strand
ACCTTTTGCTTAATACCTTTCTCAGCCTATCCTATTATGCACCAAGATTTTTTCCTACATGCAATATTTTTCTTAACTGAACAATTATGTGAATTAAAATGGCGATCAGAACACCACAATTACATTAAACTGCATATAAAATGTTTTAAATTACAGAGAAAACTAAACTATAATATAAGGAAATCTAGGAAGTTTCAGAAATGGGAGGTTCCAACTGAAGATCAACGGAGTGGGGCTTCTGAAGCACTGATAATGTTTTGTTTCCTGACTTGGGTAGTGATTATGTAGGCCCACCTTCATTTCTAAATTGTACACTTTTCAACTCTTATGGTAAAA
>NW_008427190.1:0-336 GCF_000622305.1 Nannospalax galili | reverse complement strand
ACAGGCCATTCCAATGGAAGAAATTCTACGACTGAGGCTCCCTCTACCCAGTGTGTCAAGTTGACAACTAAAGCATCCAGCACATACAGTGAGAATTCCTGCCAAACATTACAATTGAACATATATGTATTACAATTTGAAATATGTGTCGTATATGATCCATGTTCCATTTAGGGGTTTCCGTCCCCAACTTCTCTACTGCTACCATTAAAAAAGTAAGGCCTTTGTAGTTCACAGATCGTCAGCTCCCTTCTTAGGACCCTGAGATACAATGGCCACTGCCCGCAGTCACAATGTCGATTTTCTGGCTGCTCCATTACACAGACAGAGGATGCA
>NW_008427189.1:0-336 GCF_000622305.1 Nannospalax galili | reverse complement strand
TGGCACATGGGGGTCCAAAGACTGGAGAGCAGGAGTAGCACTGCTCCATTCGTCCTTTAATGGGGCCAGGCTAAAAGGTTTGGGAAAAGCCTTGGTCTATGGATTTGCTAGGGAGCAAAGGGTTTAAAGCAGACTTCCACTTTGATCCACTGATACAGGAATCTGCTGCCCCTGGAGACAAAATCATATGGGTTACCTGGTTCAACCACACAGAACATTAGTGCATCACGGCAGGAATTCCTAGACTGGTGCAAGAGGCATGGGATGTCCTGTGCTACACGTGTATAGTCCCACTGCCTGAGAAGCAACTTTGACATTTGCCTGTTCTGAGACACT
>NW_008427188.1:0-336 GCF_000622305.1 Nannospalax galili | reverse complement strand
ATAGAATCTTTAGCTGATATAGTCTTGCTAGGAGGAAGTACATTCCTAGGGTGGACTTGAAGGGTTTGTAGCCTCACCCCACTTGCTTCTTGCTTTCTTTGCTTCCTGTGTATGGTTGAAATGTGATCTCTCAGCTTCCTGCTCCCGTTACCATGCCCTCCCCACCATTATGGATATACATCCCTCTGGAACCATAAGCCAAAACCAACTCTTCCGTCTCTAAGTTGCTTTTGGTCATGACATTTTATCGCAGAAACTGAAAGTAACTAATATACTATCTGTCTGGTTTTTTGAGACTCAGTCTCTCACTGGCTTGTAATTTGCCAAATTGGCTAG
>NW_008427187.1:0-336 GCF_000622305.1 Nannospalax galili | reverse complement strand
CAAAAGCAGTCAGTGCTCTTAACCACTGAGCCATCTCTCCAGCCCCATGATAGTATTTTTTTAAATTGAGACAATATTACTGCTTCAGCTTTAGCAAGTGGAGTTTTCAAGTAATCAGACTTGACCCTCTGTCTGCTGGTCCAGAGCTGTCTCCTTTCTAACAACCAGAGAAAGCACTCTGCACACACAACCTTGGGTAAAGGCTTACGTCTGAAGGATGCCATGCTGGGCTCTGAGGAGAGCTATCTCTGAGGATGCCACAGGGAATGAAGGCTGGTTTTTTGCTTGATAGATGCTGGTTCAGCATTTGGAGGGTTGTCAGGGTGATAGGCAGGA
>NW_008427186.1:0-336 GCF_000622305.1 Nannospalax galili | reverse complement strand
TCCAATTTGAAGCACAAGTGAGGGTTTTCTATGGAATACCATCTCAATTTGCTCTATTCTTACTAGACTCAAATATTACCGCATTTCTTGTTTTAGTTGCGGTATTTTTGTTTGTTTTTTGTTTTGTTTTGTTTGAGGCAGGGTCTCCCTCTAGCCCCAGATGGCCTGGAACTCACTATGCAGACCAGACTGAACTCCATCTCACAGAGATCTATGTGCCTCTGCCTCCAGGATGCTAGGACTAAAGGTGTGTGCCACTATGCCCAGTTTCATTGTTTTTGAGAAAGGATCTCACTGTAGCCCATAACACCCTGGAGCTCACAATAATCCTCATGC
>NW_008427185.1:0-336 GCF_000622305.1 Nannospalax galili | reverse complement strand
TTTGGCCTTCCTAATTCTCTCCAGAATATTCAAAGCAAAAATGGCCCACCTACTTGAGGACTGGCTAGCATTTAACTGCCCCTCCCAACTTTGTGTTGCTTTGTTTTTTTGAGACAGGGTCTTGTTATGTAGCTCAGGCTGGCCTCCAACACTTCTGCCTCAGCCTCCAAAGTGCTTAGGATTCCAGGTGTCCACACCACCAGCCTTGGGATTCCAGGTGTCCACCACCAGCCTTGGCTACCAATTTCTCATTTTTATCTTCTGAAGAACCGTCATTAGTCCCAAAACATTAAAAAACAAAGGTTGGGATACAGTTGTGGTGGAGTGCTTGCCTAG
>NW_008427184.1:0-336 GCF_000622305.1 Nannospalax galili | reverse complement strand
AAAAAAAACCAAACAAACCAAAATACTCCATTGCAAATAAACACACACATTATTATTAATTATTGTTATTATTATTATTAAGGGCTAATGTTGTCTTGTACATGGAAATTTTCAACCAGCTTTGGAATCATTGTTTCAGGCTATTCCAAACCTCTCAAGAATCTTTAGATATTCTAATTTCGGTTAGACTAAATTAAAATCACAAAATTCAATTTTCACTAAACCTGATGTGAATGAAAAACTCAAATTAGCTCTTTTACTACTCACAGATCAGAATGTAAAATAGAGCCATTTATCCACTTCCACATCTTCTCTGGTAATGTATAATTTAGTCCA
>NW_008427183.1:0-336 GCF_000622305.1 Nannospalax galili | reverse complement strand
TTTTTTTTTTTCTTTTTCTTTTTTTAATTTAAGGGAAAACAGAACATCTAGATTTTACTGAGCCTAGAAGCAAGAGTGATACAAGGTGCTCGGCTGGGGGCTCAGGAACTCTTGTTTTAATAATCAGCCGTTACCTCACCTAACAACTTATTGAGTTTCTGCTTCTTTGTTCAAATTCTCCAAGGGGAATCTGATTAACTCACAGGTTAGATTATGGATTGCTTTCTCTGGGGTTGGATAGCTACTCTTGGCTCAATTGTTCATGTCAGGGGAATACCATTGCTAATTAAGGAATTAAGGGAATTAAAGATAAGCTTGAAGAGTTTTTTTTCTTTT
>NW_008427182.1:0-336 GCF_000622305.1 Nannospalax galili | reverse complement strand
ATCTATGGGTCTATTTTTGTGCCAGTACCATGTTGTTTTATGAGTATAGCTCTATAATACAGTTTAAAAATGATATATTAAGCCCCCCCCCAGCATTGCTCTTCATGCTCAGGTTTGCTTTGGATATCCAGTACCATGTTGATTTTATGAGTATAGCTCTGTAATACAGTTTGAATCTGATATAGCAATCACCCCAGCATTGCACTTATTGCTCAGGTTTGCTTTCGCTATCTGAGATCTTTTTTGCTTCCATATGAGTCTTAAGATTTTTTTTTCCAGTTCTTTGTAGAATGTCATGGGGATTTTAATTGGCATTGCATTGATACTATAAATGGT
>NW_008427181.1:0-336 GCF_000622305.1 Nannospalax galili | reverse complement strand
GGCACATTATGTCCTAACTGGCACTGAGTGTGCTCTAAAATACTTGTGATATGCAGTGGAGTGGGAAGAACTATCCAGTGAGCTCACAATTACAGGAACAGCCAGGACTTTCAGTCTTTTAACAGTTAAAAGGCATGTGTTTTCTATCATGGCACAGAGGCTGGTAGAGCTTTTGGGTCCAGCAGCACTTTATGAGGGATTTTGAGTCTAAGGAAGGGAATTAAAACACTAGGCTCAGTAGATAGATAGGGAGCTGGAGAGATGCTACAGAGGTTAGGAACATGTGCTGTTCTTGCAGAGGACCCAGGTTCGGTTCCCAGCACCCACATGGTGGCT
>NW_008427180.1:0-336 GCF_000622305.1 Nannospalax galili | reverse complement strand
TGACCGACGAGTGTCTTGTCTCAGGGATAGTATCCTGTTGCCTGGCTGAGCTGTGTCCTCATGTACCCATCTGCCTATGGACCCCTTGTGTTTCCTAGTTTTCCCCTACATGGCTACCACGCTGGGCAGAGTGACCGTGTCTTCTGCGTGCAGGGGCACCCTTGATCTGTACGGACAGTCTTGCGACATTTGCCACCCACAGCTGTTAGGATAGCCAGAGGAGTGCTGGCTGTCCGTGCTGTGGATGCTCCATCTCTCTGGGACAGCCTGACCATCAAGGCCTGATTTGGAGGCTCCATGAGCCAGCAGGTCCTGGTTTTCTGGCCTCCCGCATCC
>NW_008427179.1:0-336 GCF_000622305.1 Nannospalax galili | reverse complement strand
TTTTTTTTTTGTTTTTGCCCTGTTTCAATAAGCAGAGCCTTTCTAAGTGCATTTCCATAGTGAGAAGCTTTTTTTTCTGGTTGTTTCAACGCTGAACCACTTAAAAGCTGAAAAATGTTGCTTGCTTAATCTGCCATGTTGGTTCTCTCAGGATGCATTTTTAAAGGACACAAAAAGCACACTTTAGAATATGCAATATAAAAAATTAGTGTTTCACCCATATTGGCATTAACAAGTAAATCAAAAGTCAAAATTTTAATTCAGAAGCCAAAGCAACAATCTGTGTCCCAAGGATTTGCTTTGTGACTTTCTGCTCACAGTCAGATGCGCTGCTAC
>NW_008427178.1:0-336 GCF_000622305.1 Nannospalax galili | reverse complement strand
AGAATCAAGTATAACTTATTAAATTACAAAGTTTTTATGCCTGGAGACAACCCACACTATGAAAACTCTAAGGAAAAAACCCACAAACTATGTGGCATACTGCCTCACGGGGACAAGGAGAGCTGCGTTTGCTTTGCACGCTTTGCCTTTCTTTGAGGCACTTCCGGGAAAATGCACATCTCGCACTACTTCTGACCTACCTGCTCCCCTTCTGAGCTGCCTTTAAAAATATCACCTTTCTCACAAGATTCTCCTGCAATCTGACTTTTTTAATCCCTGTGTAATATTCCGTCCTGTGGATTTTCCCTGATGCGCATGCCTAGTTCCCTATTGCTA
>NW_008427177.1:0-336 GCF_000622305.1 Nannospalax galili | reverse complement strand
TTTATTGTATATGCATTTTTATGTAACCTGCTTCAAGTTATTTCTGGAAAACTGTATTAAAATTTTCCTGTCCTTGGAATAATAAAAATATTCTTAAAAAATAAAGCAGAAAAAAAAGTTTAAATCCTGATTATTGAGAAAATGCATATAAAAATTAGTTGGAAAACTCTTCCAAAAAGGAAAAATGTTAGCAAGTACAGGTAAAAAGACAATTAAAATACTTATATGTAATACAATTTTGATAAATATGAAAAGTTCGTTCTCACTGAAATTATATGAATAAAATAACTTTTTGTTAAAAAAAAAGATTCTAGATGATTGCTCCATTGGAGCCTC
>NW_008427176.1:0-336 GCF_000622305.1 Nannospalax galili | reverse complement strand
TTGTAATAGCACATTGGAGCATTGTGATGACACTTTGGGGCATTTTTATGGCGCCCTGGCATTTTGATGACACAATGTGGCATTGTGAGCGTCATGGATCATTGGGATCACATATTGATTATGATGATGACACACTGGCTCAATGTGAAGACATATTTGAGCATTCTGATGGTACATTCTGGACATTGTGAAAACATATTGGAACATTGTGATGGTACATTGTGGCATTGTGGTGACACATTGTGGCATTGTTAAAGCACACTGAACATTGTGATGATATATAGGAGCATTGTGTTGTCACATTGGAGCATTGTGATGACACATTGGGGCATTGTG
>NW_008427175.1:0-336 GCF_000622305.1 Nannospalax galili | reverse complement strand
ATCTCAGCACTTGGCAGGTAGAGGCATGAAGATAAAAGGTTTAAGGGCATCATTGAACACATATCAAGTGGGAACCCTGTCTTAGCTACATGAAAACAAAACAAATAGACAAAAAACATCATACATTGCATGATTGTATATATGTAAAAATGTATTCATTCTTGCTCTGCTTCCCTGGGCCTGCAACACCCGAAGGACTCTCTCAGACCTGCAAGCCTCTCGCACAGGGGTAAGTTGATGGCACCCTCTGAACCTTGACTCCCCCAGCCTCATTCACCACCCCCACCCCCATCTCTCCTCCTAGCCTGGGTCCTGTCCCATTCCTTGTCTTGGCAC
>NW_008427174.1:0-336 GCF_000622305.1 Nannospalax galili | reverse complement strand
GAGAATGTGGGTCCTGTTTTCTAATCCAATCAGCTAGCCTGTGCCTTTTTTGTTTGTTGTTTGTTTGTTTTGAGGCAGGGTTTCCTTGTAGCCTCAGTTGGCTTGGAACTTCCTAGAGAGACCAGACTGGCCTGGCTCTCACAGAGATCTGTTTACCTCTGCCTCCTGAGTGCTGGGGTGAAAGGCATGCACCACCACATCTGGCAGGGCTGTATCTTTTTATTGGGAATTGAGGCCATTAATATAGAGAATTATTATTGAGAGATGTATGTTAATTGCTGTCATCTTGTTGATTTTGTGGTGGTGTTTCCTTAGTCCTAATTTTCACAACCATCA
>NW_008427173.1:0-336 GCF_000622305.1 Nannospalax galili | reverse complement strand
ACAGTCTGTGCTTATGAGAAACAAAAACAGATACAGAAGAAGCGATTTTTAGGAGCTTTGAATTAAAGTGTAAAAAGAAAAATACATTTGGGTTAATGGTTTGAAGGCTACATCTTTTTAAAAACTTCCAAGTATGCCACACTGAGAACAAACCTCATACATGGCCTTGGGGGATGTGCAGGGTTGATTTTACATCTATACTGGTTGGAAATGATGAATCCCCCACTTCAGTTCAGCTCCTGCATCACACATGGATCTGGTCCTACTGCTCTGATACCTGGGAAAACCTTTGCTCAGTAGTGTGGATATTCACACCAGGAAAGAGGGACTGTGATC
>NW_008427172.1:0-336 GCF_000622305.1 Nannospalax galili | reverse complement strand
CAAGAGCAGCCAGTGCTCTTAACCACTGAGCCATCTCTCTAGCTCCATTAAAATTTTTCTTGCAATTTGTGAAGCAGCTTTTCTAAGGACAGGAAGAATTTCAGAAGGTAAAGAGAAGCTCATACTATGACTATTAAACTTCTTCACCTTCTCATGTTGTATTTTCACAGTAGTGAATGCAATCTCAAAACTTCATAGGTTGAGGTTCACTAATGTCCCTGCCATGAAAATGGTACAGGCAGGCCAGGCTTTTCCTGGGCTGACAGTTCCTGAGTTGTTTTCATCACAACAGAAGACCAAGTGTTGGACTGTTATTACTACCTTGGTCAACATCAA
>NW_008427171.1:0-336 GCF_000622305.1 Nannospalax galili | reverse complement strand
TGGTGAACATTCTTATAAATTACTTTCAGTTTACTGAGACTTGCTTTCTTCTATGTTTTTTTCTCTGGCTCTCTCAATTATGTCACTGGTTACTAAACACAACAGAAGTGGTCACTGTACTGTATTCATACACCACACAAAATCATCACGAAGAAAATTTAAACAATACGGCCATTAAAAGAAACCTGAGCAGGGAGTGGACGTACATATCTGTAATACTAGCATGTAGGGAGTTGAGGCAGAAGGATATGAATCTGAGACTTAGCCTGGGATATACTTAGGAATTGAGATGTGAGCCTAGGCTGCATATTGAGAGTCTAGATTTTTTTTTTTTAA
>NW_008427170.1:0-336 GCF_000622305.1 Nannospalax galili | reverse complement strand
GGCACCCCACAGTCACTTATTCTCTGCATTTTGACCAGTTGTGGAACTTTGTAAGTTTCCATATGTTGCAAAGAGAAGCTTCTTTGATGAGTGGTGAGAGCTATCTTGGTCTGTGAATTTAAGGATAATTATTTAGAATATAGTCAAATTTTTTTGATAGAGGAAAGTGTCAGTAGTATGTTCTTCTCTAGGACCTCTATCTTCTTCACTCATGTGCATCCAGCTATGTTTAAAGTACTGATCATGAATTCTATTGAGCAGGACTTAAGTCCATTAGACTGTTGTTTACCCCTAATATATAAAACATGTTACTATGGGCTGGAGAGATGGCTCAGT
>NW_008427169.1:0-336 GCF_000622305.1 Nannospalax galili | reverse complement strand
AGGCACCGGCTCTGGCTCTCCCCAACCTGGAATGTCCATTTCTTCTCTACATGAAGGGCCAGGCATTAGGGGTTTTGGGACAGATGAGGGGTCCCACATTTCCTCCAGTAGCTTATCTCTCTAAACAGCTTGACACCACCATCCGGGGGGTGGCAACCTTGTCTCCAGGCTCTGGCTGCTGCAGCTCTCCTGGCTCAGAAGGGACTGAAGCTTACTTTGGGTCAGCCAATCTCCATCCTTTCCCCCTACCAGCTTAAGGATTTACTAACCCACATATCTCTTGCTAATCTAGCTCCCTCTAAACTACAACTCTTTCATGTTATGTTTCTTGAAAAC
>NW_008427168.1:0-337 GCF_000622305.1 Nannospalax galili | reverse complement strand
AAAAAAATTTTTCAGTAAAAGATAATGATGCGTTCATCACACACCCAGAATTCCGTGGGCCTCTGATCCCTCTCTGAGCCCACGGCAGCCTGTGAGAAGGCCTGGCTCCAGCTCAGGGGACTCAGAGGGAGCATCTAGAGGTCACCCTGCCACCCAAGGACAAGTTCCCAGGGAAGGAATCCCGCTGAGGGTAGGGTAATAATGTCTACAATAGAGAGAGGTGACTGCTGATTTCCTGCATGTGGGCTGCAGAGAGGGCATCAACAGGAGACAGAGCGGCCTCGGCAAAGCCAAGGACAGGCTTGGCTGCAGCAGCAAACACTGACACAGCTCACAC
>NW_008427167.1:0-336 GCF_000622305.1 Nannospalax galili | reverse complement strand
AAAAAAAATGGAGAAATACTCTACCTTGGGCTGGGGTTGTTCTACTCTGCTAGCATGCTGGCTTAGCACACATAAGGCCTGAGGGTCCATCCTTAAGCCCACAAAGTGCTCTATATAATGTTGAAGTAAATGTATTTGAAAATCTAGAAAAAATAAGGGTTCTTCTCAACAATTCAAATTACCAAATCTGAAAAGTGTACAATTTTTCAAGTATCGAAGTCTACTTTGTGTGTCCACCTGTGAACGGGAAGCTCACAGCTAAAATCTTTACTGAGAATGAGATCAAGGCACTAATTTCAACCATTCCCAACGAAGTGTCAAGAGGTTCACTGAACT
>NW_008427166.1:0-336 GCF_000622305.1 Nannospalax galili | reverse complement strand
TTCAGCAAATCATACTGAAAAGAAGAGGTATCCACATGGAAAAAATGAAAAGAGACCACTGTATCCAACCCTGAGCAGAATTCAATTCAAAATTGATTTTAAACCTAATGTTTTGAGCCAGGCATGGGGGTACATGGCTTTAGTCCCAGCACTCCAGAGGCAGAGGCAGAACATGCAGGTTTCTTTGAGATCCAGTCCAGGCTCATCTACATAGTGAGGTGCAGGGCAGCTGGGACTACAGGCAGACACAGTCTCACAAAAGGCAAAACAATTCATTAAATAACGTAAAGTAGAACCAGAAACCATGAAACTTCATAAAGAAAATATGGGGTAAAC
>NW_008427165.1:0-336 GCF_000622305.1 Nannospalax galili | reverse complement strand
TATTTGCATATTGAGCATGGTGATGACACAATGGATCTTTGTAATAACACACTGGCACATTGTGATGGCACAACGGAGTATTTTGAAGACATATGGTAACATTGTGGTGGCACTTTGGGGCAATATAATGGCACTTGGGGCCACAGTGTTGGCACATTGGGGCATTGTGTTGTCACATTGGAGAACTGTGAGGGGACATGGATTACCATGTTTGCATATTGAGCATGAGGATGGAACAATGGATTATTGTGATGACACAATGGCACATTTTGATGACTCAATGACCATAGTGATTGCAAAATGGAATATTGTGACTTCATATTGTAACGTTGTGAT
>NW_008427164.1:0-336 GCF_000622305.1 Nannospalax galili | reverse complement strand
TCATTAAGGGACTTGTGGGTCCCTGAGATATGTTATACTCCTATGGCTAACACCCTGACAAGGTACAATAAGTATAAGATGCTAATCTATGTCCACCCACCCTGTGCCCGCATACACATGATACCCACTGTACCATAGGAATGGTGTCAGGTGAGCAGAGCTCTTGGGTGATATCTTATAAAGGGCTTACTGATCATTGATGGAAACTTGATATTTGGTGTGATGAAGGCCATGGAGCATGTGTAGGTCAAGTTAGCAGATAGAGAGAGGAGTGATTTTCCCATGGGAAGTGGGGACCTGGGAAGTTCAGACATGTGACCACATCTAGACAGAAAA
>NW_008427163.1:0-336 GCF_000622305.1 Nannospalax galili | reverse complement strand
TTATATTGGAGCAAAGTTTCTCTGCTCCCGGAATTAAGTTATCATTGATCTGAGGTAGATTGAAAAGCTATCCATTAAAATTCCCGGAGAAATCACTGAGAAAATAATTCTTAAAAGAGGTTAAGAATTGACAAATGGATTAAAACAATACACCAGAAAATATATGCTTAGAGTAAAAGAATGTGGTAAAGGAGGAACAGAGGGACACAAAGGACAGACCTGCTAGATATAAGGTCAGAATCAGATATGAAGGCAGTCCCAGGATGAATTGCTGAGACACCATTCCAGGTTGGTATCTTTCCTATCTCAGACAGTAATTTGGAGCAGGCAGGAGCC
>NW_008427162.1:0-336 GCF_000622305.1 Nannospalax galili | reverse complement strand
CTTGAACTTGTGATCCTCCTGCCTCAGCCTCCTGAGTAGCTGGGATTACAGACCAGCTCTTCATGTTTTAAGCCTATATACGCATAACTATCACTTATTTAGTGAACAATTTGAGTAAAGAAATACAGTAGCACTCAGAGATGTAAAAAACAAACAGCTACTAAGACATTTACATGTGAAGGCTTCAGGTCCATGGACAACAGATGGCTGGACCACAGGGCAGAGGCCCCCAAGCCAAGCTCTAAAGATGCTTAGGTGGAAACCAGGGACCTAAGAAGACAGGCCGATAAGAAATCTCGGGTTGGAACTACTGTAATCAAAGAGGTGGAGGGATAA
>NW_008427161.1:0-336 GCF_000622305.1 Nannospalax galili | reverse complement strand
TCAGGTCCTCTGCAAGAGCAGCAAATGCTCTTAACCACTGAACCATCTCTCTAGGCTGCTGATTAAAATTTAACGTTTATTTATGTATGTGGGAGAGGTCAGGCCAGACATGAGGAAGTCAGAGAACAACTTGCAGGTTTTCTGTCCTTCCACCATGTGAATTCTGAGGGTCAAACTTAGGTCATCTACTTAATCTACTACAAAGAAACATACAGTCAAAATTTTCCTAAAATGGAGCATCTCAAATTTCTATCCCTTAAAGAATAAAATTAATGTAAAGGAAAGCAGCTGGGCGTGGTGGCGCACGCCTGTAGTCCCAGCACTTGGGAGGCAGAG
>NW_008427160.1:0-336 GCF_000622305.1 Nannospalax galili | reverse complement strand
GAGATCCGCCTGCCTCTGCCTCCTGAGTGCTGGGATTAAAGGCGTGCACCGTGTCTACCATGAACCTGGTGCTTTCCCTTCTACCTGTAAAGTGGCCCTTGGTTCCTGGGGACTGAGGGAAACCAAGGTCGCACCAGGCTTCTTTAACAGCTGGAGCAGCTTCTTTTTCCTTGCGGTTTGGGCAGTCGCCCTCCAGTGGCCTTCCTCTTTGCAGTAAGCACACTGATTTCTTAAGTTTGGGTTTGTCGGACTCATCCTTTTGAGGCTTACAAGGGTCCCTCCGGCTCCTCTGAGGCCGCCTAATGTCCCTTCCTAAGGTAGCTACCATCACCTTTC
>NW_008427159.1:0-336 GCF_000622305.1 Nannospalax galili | reverse complement strand
GCATTGTGATGTCACAATGGAACACTGTGAAGTCATATTTCAACATTGTGATGGCACAATGGAGCAATATAATGACGCAAGGGGCCATAGTGCTCCATACTGCAGCATTGTGATGTCACGTTGGAGCACTGTGATGTCACATTTTACCATTGTGATTTCATATTAGGGGATTTTTGAGGGGAAATTAAGCAATGTGTTTGAATATTGAGTATGATGAAGACACAATGGGTCATTGTAATTACACAATGGCTCATTGTGTTGGCACAATGAGCATTGTGAGTGCACGATGGAACATTGTGAAGTTATATTGTAAAACTGTGATGACACAATGGAGCA
>NW_008427158.1:0-336 GCF_000622305.1 Nannospalax galili | reverse complement strand
AAACAAACAAACAAACAAAACTTAGATACTAACTTGGATATTAAGCTGTAACTAAATGAATTGTTTCTAAAATAGTTATACTGCAATTCTTTCTAATAAGCCCAACTAATATTTTCTCTGTAATCTATGAATTAAGAAACACAAGTAGGTAGTTACATTTTATAGTAGGAGAAAAATACTTATAGAAAATTCTTACAAAAGTATAAACTTTTTCTAGCCAAGCATGGGACACATGCCTTTAATCCCAGCACTTAGGCGGCAGAGGCAGGAAGATCTCTGTGAGTTCAAAGCCAGCCTAGTCTACATAGTGAGTTCAAAGTCAGCTGGGGCTACAGG
>NW_008427157.1:0-336 GCF_000622305.1 Nannospalax galili | reverse complement strand
TGTTCTTGGAAAGGAGCCAGGTTCGGTTCCCAGCACCCATACTGCAACTAATTGCTCTGAAATCAAGTCCCAGGGGATACGACACCCTCTTTTGACCTCCACAGGCATTACACGACACTGGTGCACCTACATACTTGCAAGCAGTCATACACATAAAATAAAAAACAATGAATTTTAAAAAGAATGTAAAGAAAGAAAAATACTTAAGAAGTGATCACGGTAGTCACCTTATAAATTGGATTTGATAGAAAATGGATTTTCTATTAGATATTGGAGTGAGTGAATAAAATTTAGAAAGTTAATATTATTACATATGGTGTTCATTCTACAACCAAC
>NW_008427156.1:0-336 GCF_000622305.1 Nannospalax galili | reverse complement strand
TCACTTTGACAAGGCTGGCTCTTCTCAGACCTGTTAAAACCATTACATGTTAGCTCAGCATGGAATTAAGAGTGTCCCAGGTGGAGGAATGTATAAGCCTTGTACTACTATCTGTCTAGATGTACTCTTCTCCACACCTACACACTCAAAAACTCAGCAAGCATGGTCTCTCCCAACTCAGCCCCTTCTCCATCTGGGATCCCCTGTAGATGTTCTGAGTGCACTTACCATCAAGGGAGCAGAGACAGCAGACAAATGACTATTGCTTGTCCAAGATTAGAAAGGTATTAGGAAGCTTTTGCTTTTGTGAGTCCCAAACCGATGAAGAAAATGGAA
>NW_008427155.1:0-336 GCF_000622305.1 Nannospalax galili | reverse complement strand
GTCAGTTGGAAGGCCAGGATAGCTCACTCTTAACCTGCAGTCAGAACTGGCTTCATTCATCCTTGTTTGTTCTACCATTCCTGAACGTAGTGACCTGAGCAATAAGTGCTTACCAAGTTCTGGTGGGGAACCTAGAGCAGGGACAAAGACAATATTGTTTGATCTGTGAAGGCAAGCATTAGGTTTAAGATTGTCAACATGGATTTCCCTAAGAAAAAAATAGAAGAAGAAAAACTGAAGACAGAAAAGCAACCTCAGAGATCAGTGTTGCTGCAATTGAAGCATGAAGTATTGGGAGAAAACCACGAGCATATGAATATCTTTATAAAAAAGAAG
>NW_008427154.1:0-335 GCF_000622305.1 Nannospalax galili | reverse complement strand
AGTGGGCAGGTGACACGACCATGTGCACGTCAGAGGGGGCAGCTGACACGAGCATTTGCACGTCAGAGGCAGCAGGTGACACGACCATCAGTACGGCAGAGCGGGTAGGTGACATGGCCATGTGCACTTCAGAGGGGCCAGGTGACACGACCATCTGCAAGTCAGAGAGGGCAGATGATACCACCATCGGCATGTCAGAGGAGGCAGATGACACAACAACGTGCACTTCAGAGGAGCAGGTGACACGAATATCTGCCCATCAGAAGGGGCAGGTAACACTTCCGTCTTTATGGCAGAGAGGGCAGCTGACACGACCATGTTCACGTCAAAGATGG
>NW_008427153.1:0-336 GCF_000622305.1 Nannospalax galili | reverse complement strand
CCTCAATATAAAGCCTGAAACTCTGAAATTCTTAGAAGAAAACCTACAAGATATAGGTAGGAAAGGATTTTCTAAACCAAACATCAATTGCTCAGGAAACAAGGCCACGAAGCAACAAATGGGACCTCATTAAACTAAAAGGCTTCTTACATCAAAGAAGACAACCAGGGAAGCAAACAGAAAAGCCACATAATGGGAGAAAATGTTCACTAGCAACACATCTGACAGAGATTTAATATTCAGAATATATAATGAATTCAAAAACAGAGAATTAAGACAAGAAGCAACCCAATTAACAGATGGGCTAAGGAGCTGAACAGATAGTTCTCAAAAGAA
>NW_008427152.1:0-336 GCF_000622305.1 Nannospalax galili | reverse complement strand
TCTTGGTCCCCAAATAGCCCACCAAAAGGAGCCCATGCCTCCATACCCTGTTTGCAAGCCCAGTGACTGCTGACAGACTGTGTGGTGCAGACCAATCAGGAAATGATACACTGACTAAAGGGACTTGGGGGTGAAGAAAAGGTAAATATAAAGCCTGCACCCTCTTGCATTAAACCAGTCTACAGCACCTTGCCTAGCGCTTGCTTCTACCTGATTCCTAGGGTCTGTGTGTCATGACTCCATGCCTCTTGCCCCCCCTAATCAGCAGGGGCCTGACCCAGGTTTGGGTCTTCACAGCTGGCCTGAGGAGAACCCGCACCACCTGACGCCTGAACA
>NW_008427151.1:0-336 GCF_000622305.1 Nannospalax galili | reverse complement strand
AGGTGCTGGAGAGGTGGCTCAGCAGTTAAAACCACTGATTACTCTTGCAGAAGGCGGGAAGTTCAATTCCCAGCACCCACATGGCAGCTAACAACTTTCCATAACCAGTTCCAGGGGAATCCAACACTTTCTTCTGCCCTCCTCAGACACTGAATGATATGGGTGCACTTACATACATGTAGGTAATATACACATAAATAATACAAATTAAAAAAATATTTAAAAATAAATAAATGGGCCTTTATTGTCACTGTAACAGTGGAACCTACAGAGTAGAACTGGCTCCACAATAATTAATTAATTGATTGATTAATTGTGAGCAATTTTTTTTTTTTT
>NW_008427150.1:0-336 GCF_000622305.1 Nannospalax galili | reverse complement strand
CACACACACACACACACACACACGTAAGAGAGAAGGGGGAGGAAGAAGGGAAGGAGGAAGGGAAAGAATGAAGAAGGGAGGCTGAGAGAGACGGCAGTCACTCCCAAGATCAAGGCAAATGGCAAACCAGTTCCAGGCAGCAGAAGGCATGATGAAGCATGATGAAACCAAATACAAGCTACCATCATGCAATGGCCGATGCAACTCCAGGGAACACCGTGTTTGGGCACAGAAAAGAGCCTCGGGACAAGTCCCTGCCCCTCTCCTAACTGCCTGATGGTTTTCATGGAAACCAATCACCCTGATTCCCAGCTGAGTGTTCCCATGGCAACCAAG
>NW_008427149.1:0-336 GCF_000622305.1 Nannospalax galili | reverse complement strand
CTTGGGCATGTTGCCCATTTCCAGCAACACCAGCAAGCGTTATTTTCCTTGCTTCCAGGATGTCCTCCTTCCACATATTGAATGCGTGGCTTGGGACAGCAGTGTGCACAGAAGACTTGCTAGTGTTACACTCCATAGAGGAAAGACTTCATGACCAAAGCATGCAATTTAAAATGAATAAGTAATGAGGTTTATTATCCTAATATTCTAAATTCAATCTAAAAGTAGCAAAACAATAATAAAATAAATAACAATAAACGAGAACCTGGAATACAGGTGGGTGATCCACCTCTGCTCTACAGGTGGTGCTGGCTGGAACATGGTAGGTCATTCTCA
>NW_008427148.1:0-336 GCF_000622305.1 Nannospalax galili | reverse complement strand
GCCATTTGAGTAGAACTCTGAGCAGTGTTGACACTCTTGAAAGACGATGTCCTTTGATCTTTGCTTTTCCAAGAAAGATGAACTTCATTTGTTATGGGGATTTGAAATCTTCAGTCTAAAGATTAATTCTCAAAATTGTTTATATCTGCAAATTCAATACAGATGAAGATAAAGCAGTGTCTCCGTTGCCTCTGGGAGTAGCTGTCAGATTTTAGTCACTGCACAGACTAACAATGTAACTGTCCTGTTCACTCACTGGCCATCTGATGACTTGTTCTCATCCAGGTTTATGGTGAGTAGTCACTCCAGTTCTCAGCAAATGTGATCTTGTAATTT
>NW_008427147.1:0-336 GCF_000622305.1 Nannospalax galili | reverse complement strand
GAGTGAAATGGGGAAAACAGGGGTACTTTAACTGGGGAGAGACTGGGAAGATGGAGAGAGAGAGGAGAGATAAATAATGCCTAACTGTTGTTAAAAAAGGGAAATGTATTAGTTCAAAGCCTACTGAAAAATTACACAAACAGTATCTCTATATGAGTCCATGTGTATAGCTGAAGGCTACAGAACAAGAAACAGTGCCAGACAGGAGAAATTCCCCTTTGAGTGGTTGTCCAGGGTAGCCCAACAGACTCTTCAAATTACATAAGCTTTACCAAAGCCTTTGATTGCCTCCCAGGATTTGATGTTAGGGTGCCATTACTGAAGATATGAAATACT
>NW_008427146.1:0-336 GCF_000622305.1 Nannospalax galili | reverse complement strand
GTGCTCGGTGCTCGGTGCTCGGTAAACTTGAGGAGCTAGGGCTCCTGGAAAGAGAAGAAGAAACATCCTTGGGTCTGGAGACACTGGAAGCATTTAAGGGAAGGCAGAGCCTGGTGCAGGGTTGGGGGTTAGAGAGGAGGTGCCTGGGGAACCTGAGCTGAGCTCCTCAGGCCCCATCAGGAAGAGTGCTCTGACAGAACAAGGTATAGGGAGGCATCCAGGCAGGTCCAGGTCTGGAGCCCAGAGCATGTGTTTGGGAGTCAGGCTGGCAGATGAAGGGGTGGGCTGAGGAGTGGACTCCTGCAGCATAGTGCAGAATCAGGACCCCAAGCCTAG
>NW_008427145.1:0-336 GCF_000622305.1 Nannospalax galili | reverse complement strand
CCACCCAGTGTGAGTGATGGGAACTGAACTTAGGTCTCTAGCCCTTCTTATAACAGTTCCATAGGCTTCCCAACTTAACAGACCCTAATAACTTTTAACCCAGCATGGAATGAAGAATCAAAGATTACAATAAGTCTTCAAAAGATAAGGAACTCTCTCAGACATATATTCTCTGTTGTGACCAGTTGTGGAACTCTATAATAGCCTCCATCTGTTGCAAAAAGAAACTTCTTTGTTGAGTGGTATATGGTATATTTGCCTGTAAAATAAGGATCCATATATAATATACAGTAAGAAATTTCATTTGTCTAGAGATATGACAGAGATAGAGTTTTC
>NW_008427144.1:0-336 GCF_000622305.1 Nannospalax galili | reverse complement strand
CATTTCAATGACTTTACTCTAGGTGTAAGAGGGTAGCTGTTTTAGATTTGGTTTAGCTGTGACATACAAGCATGTGATGAGCGAATGACGGTGAAGAAGGATGGGGTGAACCCTATGCCTGTAGCTGGTAATTTAGCAAAAATTGCTACTGAGGATCTCTGATTTGGCCTGTGCTAATATTTATGGTCAGGTCACCTAGTGTTTGAGGGGGAAATAAGGTTATGGAGGACATTTCGTAGAAAAGACCAACTGGACGATTCTTTTAAAAAGCTTATTTTTTTTTGTGATTTTCATACAATATAGTTTAATGGTATTTAGATCCCCTCCCCTATCTAC
>NW_008427143.1:0-336 GCF_000622305.1 Nannospalax galili | reverse complement strand
AAAAAAATGAAAACAACATAAATGTGTCTCAACTGAAAAATGGATAATGAAATGTGGTACATTTACACAGTGGATTTCACCTCAGTGGTAAGAAAAGATGAAAAGATGAAATTATGAATTTTGCAAGTAAATTGTTGGAACTAGAAACTACTACACTAAGTGAAGTAAAACAAACTCAGAAATGCAAGCAATGCATGTTCTCTCTCATTTGTGGATCAAAACACCAATCCCTTATATGTTAGTATATATCCTGATATAACAGCAGAAGCCAGGAAAATGGAAAAGAAACATGGAGGAAAAAGGACACAGAGAACCTGAAAGAAGGGAATAGTAGGG
>NW_008427142.1:0-336 GCF_000622305.1 Nannospalax galili | reverse complement strand
TCTGCTTCAATGTTCAGATGAGTGTGTCCTTGTCAACATAAACAGCTCCCAGTTCTCCTACAACTTGGATGTTGCATTACACAATAGGGACACAAAAAACAATTCCCTAGCAGGACGGACAGTTTAATAAAATGGGCTACCTGTTAAAAAACTCAGTTACTGAAAAGTGCCTGAATAGCTTGGCATCCAGCTGCTAACTGATGCCCACGTGCTTCCCAATCGGTTTTCAGGGAAACAGGGCAATGCACCTCTGGTTCAAGGTAGGAGTAGTGGCTGCTCAGCATTGGGCATGACTCAGCATAGGTCACTGTTTTCAGGCAGGATGTGACCTTAGTG
>NW_008427141.1:0-336 GCF_000622305.1 Nannospalax galili | reverse complement strand
CATTGGAACACTGTAATGACACATTGGGGCATTGTGATATGGGGACACATTCGTGCATTGTTATGGCACACTGAGGCACATTGCAATGGCAAAATGGAACATTGCAAAGACGTACTGGAGCATTATAATGGCATATGGTGCCATTGTGATGGCACTTTGGGGAATTATGTGAGCACATTAAGCACTGTGATGGCGTATTGAGCATTGTAATATCTCATTGAGCATTGTGACATTACATTGGACATTTTTGATGGTATGTTGGTGCATTGCTATGACACACTGAGTACTGTGGTGACACATGAATCATTGTAATAGCAGATTGGAGCATTGAGATGA
>NW_008427140.1:0-336 GCF_000622305.1 Nannospalax galili | reverse complement strand
GGGTCTTCTGCAAAAACAACCAATGTTCTGAACCACTGAGCCATCTCTCCAGCCCCCCAAAATTAGTCTTTTAAAGAAGAAAATCTTTACATTCTAATTGTGCAAACAAGTTTTTCTTGCTGGTTTTGCATAAATTTCTTAGTTAAACTTGGCACTTACCAGTAATTTACAAACTTTTTGAGATAATGAAAGCCTATTAAAATTTTTTCTTATTTTTATTTTATATGCAAGAATGTATTGTCTGCATGTGTGTAAGTGTACCCATGCCATGTAATGGTCACGGAAGTCAGAAGAGGGCATCAGATTCCCTGGAACTGGAGTTACAGATAGTTGTTA
>NW_008427139.1:0-336 GCF_000622305.1 Nannospalax galili | reverse complement strand
AGCTAACAACCATCAATAACTCCAGTTCCAAGGGATCCAACGCCCTCTTCTGACCTCCACAGGCACTGATGACTCGGGTACACTTACACACATGCAAGCAATACGCTTATACACACAGAATGAAAAACAAAACAAAAACTTCCTTGAGACTTCCAAGTGCTTTCTTTACTTGGGAGCTGCTATGGAAGAGTTCTGCTGTATTCGAGGCCCAGTTGCATCCTTGCCCTTGATAGTGGGTATTTAACCTTGGTGTAGATTTTGTGAGTTAAAGAATGCACAGGTGAATATGTCAGGGTCCTTGGAGGGGCGTGTCTGCCACTTGCAACCAGACTGTCT
>NW_008427138.1:0-336 GCF_000622305.1 Nannospalax galili | reverse complement strand
CACAGCCTGTTTACTGTCACACTTTACATATCATGCTTTCAAGGACATCAATATCCTCTATATCCCTTCCGTCTTGGGGATATCCCTCTACTCATATGCAGACACTGTTCATCAAGGAAACATGCTACTCTATAGAGGATGAGACAACCTGGGATTTTACAGTCAGGTGTATTAAGGATCTCTACACTCAGATGGCCTGGTCTTGATTACATGTCTTATCACTCCTTACAGAGTGCATGTAGATGCCACCATACTAAGTAGGCAAACCATCCAACACATTGGGGAAGGTTTACACCTATAGGCATTCCATCCTCAGTCAATACCAACCTTAGTGTA
>NW_008427137.1:0-336 GCF_000622305.1 Nannospalax galili | reverse complement strand
CTCTGTCCAATTTAATGCACTCTGCTCCTGCAGCAGATGGTGATTAACACAGACAACCACAACTGGCCAATGTGCAGAGAACAAGAGTCTACAGAGTACTTATCCCTGAACGGGACACCTAGATCAAATTTCTGCTTCCCAAGCCTCAGCGACCATTGCAGAAGAGGAAACGAAAAGGTCTGAAAGGCCAGGGGTGGTAGTTATCCATATAGAAATAGAGTTTTCCAGACAGCTGGTCAGTTACTCGTAGGAAGTGACAGCAATGGTGACAGTGTACACACGTCCCATGAATGCTCAGAATAAACAATACTAGCATAGATACAGGGAGAAAACTCA
>NW_008427136.1:0-336 GCF_000622305.1 Nannospalax galili | reverse complement strand
TCACAGAGATATGCCTGCCTCTGCCTCCTGAGTGCTGGGAATAAAGGCATGAGTCACCACACCTGGCTAGTGGAATATAATTCTTAAGTATTTCCTAACGTTTTTCTGGGTTTCACTGGTATGTGTTGTAATGTCATCCTTTTTCGTCTTTTTTCGTTTTTTAATTTGGGTCTTCTCTCTTTTTCTTTTGGCGACTTTGGATTTATTGATCTTGTTTGTTTCTCCAAAGAACCAACTCTATGTTCCCTTAGTTGTTTGTTAATTTTGTTTGTTTTCACATGGTTAATATCTGCCCTGATCTTATTTCTTTCTATTTGATGATTTTATTTTTGCCTT
>NW_008427135.1:0-336 GCF_000622305.1 Nannospalax galili | reverse complement strand
GGCTGGGGCATCTGTTCATAATGTATTTTGATCAATAATTTGATTGAACTAAGTGGGCTGTGCATGGTGGTGCACCCCAATAATACCAGCACTCTGGGGGCAGATCTTTGTGAAATATTTGTGAGACCAAGGCCAGCCTTGTCTAAATATGTTCCAGGCCATCTAGGGCTACAGAGAGACCCTATCATTAAAAAAATAGTACCTGGACTAATTACAAAGTAGTTGAAGATCAATAATAGCACTAAATAATGAACTTATTCTGCAATGGAAAATTTTTAAATATTTAGGTCTTTTATTTGTCCTTTTTTAAACTCACCACCATAAGGATGCTGTCAC
>NW_008427134.1:0-336 GCF_000622305.1 Nannospalax galili | reverse complement strand
TGAACCCAGGTCCTCTGCAAGAGCAGCCAGTGCTCCTAATTGCTGAGCCATCTCTTGAACCCAAGACTTGGGTTTTTAATGCCTTAAGCTAGGACCTGAGCTGATGTGGTTTTGAACACACCCTGCAGGCCCCATGAGGAACTGCAGGAGGTAAATGATGCCCTTTTTCTTTTTTTAATGTGTATGAGTGTGTTGGCTGCATGTATGTGAGTGCACCTGTGTCGTGCAGTGCCACAGAGGAGAGAAGAGTGTGTTGGATTCCCCTGGAACTGGGGTCAAGAACGTTTCGTAGCCACCATGTGGGTGCTGGGGATCGAACCCAGGTCCTCTGCAAGA
>NW_008427133.1:0-336 GCF_000622305.1 Nannospalax galili | reverse complement strand
ATAGAGGACAGAGGTGCCAGCCCCGTTTGGAGCTAGAGTTACCCGATGTGAGTGCTGGGAACTGAACTCTAGCTTAGGCTGGCTTGAACTCAAGGCAATCCTCCTGCCTCAGGCCCTTGTTTTGTAGCTAGGACCTCTCCCTCTCCCGCCCCATCTCTGCACATGCGTACTGCACATCACTGCTGATTGAACACGTATTGAACAAGGCTGTTTTCTTTCTTTTCTACCTTCGTAGAGGCTTCTGGGTTGGTAGGAGCCCTTGAAACTAAATGTTCATAACGTGATTCCTCCGCATAGCTCCCATACAACAGAAAGGTGCGGGGGGGGGGGGGGGGT
>NW_008427132.1:0-336 GCF_000622305.1 Nannospalax galili | reverse complement strand
CTGAAAGGTTCTGGAACCTTGCTCACATTAATCCACAGTAGTGGTGTATCAGCATGTACTAGACATGGAATCTCAAGTGGACAAAAATCCAGCATATAACTGGAGATAGGCAGCAGGCCCCAGTCTTAACAGCTGATTGCTTGTGAGTGAGGGAGAGCTGATCTTCTTTAAGGGAGAGACTCTAGATAGACTGACAAATCCCAGTGAAAGACATCTGGGTACAGTAACTTGACTCTATATGCCTTAACATAAGACAGAATGCAAGAAATCCAGTAGGGGGCTATGGGGGGGGATGTGGATAAAGGAAGGGGGTATAAAGATGATAAAGATTTTGTT
>NW_008427131.1:0-336 GCF_000622305.1 Nannospalax galili | reverse complement strand
CTGCCTTTTTTAATTCTTTCAAATCCTTAGCATCCCAGGGGTACCAGGGGGCAGGGCGATTGTCCCCAGGGTTTACATTGACCAGGAATGCCTCTACTGCCCCCTGAAGCTTACTAGCCCCAGGATATGCTGGTGGTTCACCCTCCTTTTCTTTACCCCATATGGACTCTCCCTTTTCTTCTGGGTGCTAGGGGGGTTGCTGGGGGGGGGCAAGGTGCTCCATCCCCACCCATGGCGGCCATTCTGCAGGCGGTCCCTCCAGGAGCAGCAGGGGACTTGCTCACAGGCACCCACAGGGGGTTTCTGTTTTGGTTTCGCCCTCTCTCCCTTGTACCC
>NW_008427130.1:0-336 GCF_000622305.1 Nannospalax galili | reverse complement strand
TGGTTTTTGCAGCCAGGTTCACCCCTGCTACTCACCGAAGAAGCTTTCACGCTCCAATTATAGTGAACTCTAGGATTTCAGTCTAGCCTGCTCTGTTTGATAGATGCTGGCTTCTGCTCTGGTTGAAGATTTGCAGGTGTCTTATGAAACAATGCCTTTGCTCTCTCAGTATCTGTAACTATCTCTCCCAGCAGCCGCTGTGATATAGATTGACCAAGCATTCTTGCCAGCATGCCCAGACAGAGAGAGACCGAACATGTCAGTGAATAAGTGACAGGGAGAAAATTTGTTAGGTGCAGACTGACAGCAAAGGCAGGAAAGCCAAGTGTTCTGGAA
>NW_008427129.1:0-336 GCF_000622305.1 Nannospalax galili | reverse complement strand
GATAGGAGAAAGGGTAATCTCCTGATGGGAGATGAAGGAAAAAGAGATTTTGCTGGTGCCCTTCTGATGGAAGGGATACTCACGAACTCTGCATTCCAGGAGCCGCACGTTCGGGTGCCAGCTGTTGTAATGCGAGGTGGGGGTTGTGCTGCTATGCCAGCTGTTGGCTGGGGTGCACAGGCTTCGCTGCTGCTGGGCAGGTCCCTGGCTCTCCACGGCTGCCGGGAGTGCAGGCAGGCAGGTCTGCGATGGCTCTGGTGAGTTCAGACTCTGCGCCAAGGCAGGCTGCCGGGCGCTGGTGACTCTGCAGATCGCTGCAAGCTGCCAGGTGGGCTG
>NW_008427128.1:0-336 GCF_000622305.1 Nannospalax galili | reverse complement strand
GAGTACGTGGATGAAGGCGATGAGCAGCAGGGGCTGCTGAATACTTCTCGCCGGTACCGTGGGACACCTGCGGGGCTGGGCTGGGGAAGCCGCGGGTGCTGCGAAGGAGCTGGGTGCGGTCGGGGGCAGACCTGGGGGGCTTAGGGTACTGCACTTTAAAGAGATGCTGCCTTCATGGTATCACAGCCTCAACCTGAGCTGGTGGGGGACATGCCAGTGGTAGGCCCGTGGGGTTGTGTGCCAGGCGCAGGGCCGCGTGCGGGGGGTGGGGGGTGGGGGTAGGGTGTGAGCGTGAGCGTGCCGGGCGCAGGCCTGCGAGGGGTGGGGTGAGCGTGC
>NW_008427127.1:0-336 GCF_000622305.1 Nannospalax galili | reverse complement strand
GTGCAGATGGGGAGAGGAGCAACACATACTGTATGAAATACTTTTTAAATTCACCAGAAAAGATATTGAATGCATAGAATACTAAGAACATGAAAACAAAATTTACTATATTGTAAAAAATACATTGGTTGCATGCATGCAAATGATTTATATAGTGGTTATAAAAGAATGTTGAATATATTGAATCATGAACTATAGGTACTCAGAAGTGACACATGGGATAAAACACAGTGAGTAACAATATTTTAGTGATAAACTTAAAAAATATATCTATAACAAGGCAGGCCTGGTGGCTCATGCCTTTAATCCCAGCAGAGGCAGGTGGATCTCTGTGAG
>NW_008427126.1:0-336 GCF_000622305.1 Nannospalax galili | reverse complement strand
TTCTGTGTCTTACTGCCTATGATCCAGTCTCCCGGAGAGGGCTGTCTCTTCATAAACCACGACTCACGGAGAATCTGCTTTCACTGTCCTGCACCTACGGAGAATCTGCTTTCACTGTCCTGCACCTCCTCTCGCAATCCAGTGGCCAAAGGATTGCGAAACTTAGAAGGAGTGTCCCCCGAAGATTGGAACGGAACCCCGACCGGATGGCCGACAGTGGTCCTCTGGAGCCGCCAGCCCCGGTAGCAAAGAGCCACAACAAACACGGTGCGTGAACTGCCACACCCCCCCAGTGACGTGTGGGACACCGGAGCCACGCTAGCAGCTGGCGCCCCG
>NW_008427125.1:0-336 GCF_000622305.1 Nannospalax galili | reverse complement strand
CACCTTATATGCATGTATAAAATTCTCAACAAAGTTTTTGTAAAAGTTAAAAAGAAAAGAAGTAGAATATTATGGATGTAAGTAAAAACTGCCCACAGTCTTCATTTCTCACTCTAAAAAAATGTATGGATATTAAGCATATCAATTGCTTAATTTTCATTTATACACAATAATATGCATACTTCAGTGAAGAGATATGTCAAATCAGTTCCATAAGAATTAAGCTAAAATGCCATTATTTGGATTTTTCAAGTGAGGGAGTTGGTTTACATCATTAGTAAATATTAGATGGGTATAAATATTAGTACAATATTGCAGTCACCACCAGCAGCAGCC
>NW_008427124.1:0-336 GCF_000622305.1 Nannospalax galili | reverse complement strand
CTGTGATAGGTGTCCCATTTAGAGCTGTGCGTTTCATAGTCTAGTATCCTCCGAATGCTGATCAGTTGTGGGTCTCTGTGTTAATCGCCATCTGCTGCAAGAAGAAGTTTCTCTAGTGAAAGTTGAGAGAAACAATAAGCATAACAATAAGTCATTAGAAGTCAGTCTAATACCACTTCTATTGAGCAGAATAATAGTAGTAAGACTCTTCCCTGTGGGCTGTGTCCTGTCTAGCCACAGGATTTTGGCCCCAGTAACAGTATCAGGTATGAGCTCCATCTTGTGAATCAGGCCTTAACCCAATCAGAAGGCTGCTGGTTAGTTCCTTAACATCTG
>NW_008427123.1:0-336 GCF_000622305.1 Nannospalax galili | reverse complement strand
AGACACAGCCCAGATCCCAAGCCCCTTCAGGCCTCTATCCCTGAGTTCCTTAATAGCTCACCTGAATATTCAGTACATCCCACACCCCAAGTTTTAAACACCCACACAAGAACGAAAGGACCAGGGCTCTCTAACCTTCAAATACCATTATTTAAGTTGCATTTGGGGCCAGCAAGATGATGGCTCAGAGGGTAAAGGCCCTGCCAGCAAGCCTGAAGATGTGAGTTTGCTCCCCAGAACTTCCATGGTGGAAGGAAGGAACTGACTCACACAAGTTGTCCTCTGACCTACACATGTGTGCCATGGCACATTCCTGGATACATACACTTTTTTTTT
>NW_008427122.1:0-336 GCF_000622305.1 Nannospalax galili | reverse complement strand
GATTGAACGGTATCAGAAATCATCCCAAGTAAAGTGAGGAAGAAAGGCAGTTGAAGAGGACAAAGACAGGGAAAAACGATGGAAGACAGCAGAACTTGCAGGCCCATGGCAAAGGATGTGGGGAGGGGGTGAGATGCCAGGACTGAGGGGGGCAGGGGAACTGAGGTAGCTAATGGATTAAGCAGCTCCATCCCGGTGACCAGTGCTGTCTGGGAGTGACAGAAATGAATGGGAAAGGAGATCAAAAGAAGAAGTAGGCAAGGCAGAGTGTGTTCTCCAGTGAGGATGTAAGAGCGAGACCACGGAGGACAAGTCAGTCTTTGGGTTGCAACAGCA
>NW_008427121.1:0-336 GCF_000622305.1 Nannospalax galili | reverse complement strand
CATTGGTTTTATTTCCTGTTTTGTGAATTGCCTATTTCTATGTTTTATCTGTTTCACTAACAAGTTGTCTCTTTCCTACTGATTTATTTATAAGCCTTTATTATTTGGATATTGGGCCTATGTTAATTATACAGTAAATATCTTCTTCCAATCTGAAGATAGGGTTTCATTATCTAGCCCAGATTGGTCTTAAATTCGTGGCAATCGTTCTGCCTCAGCCTTCCAAGTGATGGGATCCCAGGTGTGAGCTACCACATCCAGCTGAAGCTTTTAAAAACTATCCTATGTAGGTAGAACGGTAGTGCAAAGTGTAACAACCTTTCACATTAAGGCTTA
>NW_008427120.1:0-336 GCF_000622305.1 Nannospalax galili | reverse complement strand
CTAGTGCTTCAAAGTATCGTTTTAGTTTTGTTTGTAGAGATCAGCAGTAGGGTAGTATTCCTCTCAGTCACATTTCTGTTATACTGGTCTGGATTGTCAGTAAATCTTAGAAATCTGTGACATGCTGGGAGTTCTTTTTGATAGCATTTGGTCCTGTTTTCCTTTAGAAGATACTTTTAATGACTCGCTTTGTTGTCATTTCATATTCTGCTCTTTTAAAACTCCCACTAAGGTGAGGCCAGCTCAGCTGATGGATTACTTGCAGCAGAAAAAAGCAGAAGGCTATACGGTTATCGGTGTGGAGCAGACGGCCCGAAGCTCAGACCTGGCCCAGTA
>NW_008427119.1:0-336 GCF_000622305.1 Nannospalax galili | reverse complement strand
CTTCACCACGTGGAGGGAGGATCCAGGCTCTCTCAGGCAGTCCCGTGTGCTGTCAACCCTATGCCAGAGGGAGGCCAGAAGGGGGCCAGAACTCCACTGAGATCCCAGCTGCTACCCTGATGGAGGTCCTAACCCACCCTCTCTGGCTGTTGGCTAGGATGTCAGCCTTAGCCTACCAAAGCCCGATCTGCCCTGGGGCCTTGGGAGGGGCCTCACAGAATCCCAGGTAGGGCGATGGTATGGTGCAATTAGGGGAAGCTCACCACCACCTGGTGGTAGGCTCCTGTGGCTGTCAGGCAGTCCCCTGGGTTCTCAGGCCCTCTGGTAGTTGGAGGC
>NW_008427118.1:0-336 GCF_000622305.1 Nannospalax galili | reverse complement strand
CATTAATTTTTCTAAGATCTTGTAATAGTCTCCAGGAGCCACTGGCTTTTTCAATAATAAACACAGGAGAATTCCAGGGCCTTGTTGATGGCCTTACGTGCCCCAGATTTAATTGCTGCTTGAGAAGTTGATAAAGGTGTTGAAGCTTTTGTGAAGGGAGAGGCCACTGCTCAAACCATATGGGGTCCCCAGGTGTCCATTGAATTTGGATTACCGAGGGGCGAGCAGTGGCCCTTAGGAATGGGGTGAACCTGAGAGTGTCTTTGTCTGAGGTGCTCAAAGTAGGGGGTCATCCCTATAGTTGGGGTGGCTTATTTGGCCCTCTCTGAACTGTTG
>NW_008427117.1:0-336 GCF_000622305.1 Nannospalax galili | reverse complement strand
AGGTCAGGGGAGAGAGAGAGAGACAGAGAGAGAGAGAGGGAGAGAGAGAGAATATACATGTCTGTGCATAAGCATGCATTTGTAAGTGTTTTTATGTGCATCATGCATGAATGTTTATGTGCTGTGTGTGGTGAGAGCACACTCATGCATGCACCCATACAGGGTTAGGGCATGTGTCTGCTTCGCTAACCCTAGACACAGCCACGTATGGAAATCTGACATCACTCCAAACACAAAGGCCGACCCTCTCCTTCTGCCCAATATGCATATGTTAATCAGAGGTGAGCATCTTACACACACATAGGCACAGGTTCCAGTGCACAGCAGTGTGCATGT
>NW_008427116.1:0-336 GCF_000622305.1 Nannospalax galili | reverse complement strand
GGCCTATCTAACCTCCATGCTGGCCCTAAACCCATGGCTTCCCTAAACCTTCATGGCTTCATGGCTTTTCCCTTCTCCCCTCCATCCTCCTCCCCAAGGCAGCTGCTCAGGATTCCTAGTTTGCCTGCCCTGAGGAGTTTTCCTTAAGTCCTAATAAAATTGTCCTAAAGCTTCTGTTTGAATCTATTCTTAAATTCTTTTATGCATCAGTCTAAGGGCCCTCCAATGGGGAGGGGGGGCATTTCTCCCCTGTATCATTTAGAATATATAGGGGAGAAAACTCCCCAGCAACTGAGCTTAACTGAGGAGTTTTGAAACTTAAAAATGATATATAGC
>NW_008427115.1:0-336 GCF_000622305.1 Nannospalax galili | reverse complement strand
AACTATGTAAGTAAGCTAATGAAATGATACACAGACATATATTATTCTTTAATAGTAATTTACAATATTTAGTGACTAAAATTTTGATAGCATAATGTTAAATAGTTGTTTCCAATGTGATAAATCCCAAGATATTTTCATCGTGATACCACATTTAGAATGGAAGTCAACAAACATTCTGAGGAACCGTGCACTGTGGGAAATACTGTTCCAGTCATACCTAAGATGTGCTTTGAAAATGCATATGTAAATGCTATAATGAATAGTAATCGTCACTTTGCATGTTTTTGCAAAGTTTTAAGTAATGGTATATTTAATCCAGATATACATTAGAAA
>NW_008427114.1:0-336 GCF_000622305.1 Nannospalax galili | reverse complement strand
GTATTGGCAATAATTGAGCCATTTCTTCAGAGCCTGCCTCCTGTTTTTATATTCAGGCCTTCAACAGATTCAGTGATGTCTACCTACACTGGTGAAAGTGAAACTTCCTGACTCAGTTTACCTGTTTCAGAGGCTACTATCTTCTATAAACACTCTCATAGTTTCAAGCAGAAATAGTAAGGCTACTTTATCATCTACCCAAGCAACTTAACCTACTCAAGTAATACATGAAATCAATCCTCATACTAGTGTATGTGACACATTATAAATAAAGAGTGAAGGTTTATAACTGGTAGGTGAAAGCTTAAATTATATTTTTCAAAACAGTGATTTTTT
>NW_008427113.1:0-336 GCF_000622305.1 Nannospalax galili | reverse complement strand
CATCCATCCATCCACCCACCCATCCATACATCTATCTATCATCCATCCATCCTGCTGTAGAGCACCAGGACTAGGAGAGTCTGGGCTCATGGAGTTGTTATAATAAGACTGTTTAGGATGCTGTGGTCAGGCCCGTTATGACCCGGACACGTTCCTAGTGCACAGGTAGAGGGAATGAGAATGCTCACCTGAGGCAGGTGCCTTCGAGAGTGGGGGCAAATGGGACAGCAGTGTAGAAGAGGACTGAAGGTAGGAGACATAGGCCCAGGTCTCCAAGGGGCAGTGAGCTGTGACCATGCAGTACCTGGACAAGAGATCTTCAGAGTCAAGGAAAAA
>NW_008427112.1:0-336 GCF_000622305.1 Nannospalax galili | reverse complement strand
GCATGCACAAGACCCATGCAAACTTAGGCAGACAAAAACCCAGCACAGATCCGTGGAAATAAACATTGGTGGCTGATTACTCCTGGGTGAGGAAAAGCTGATCTTCTTGAAGTTAGTGTCTTCAGGACACTAACTTTACATAATAGGCCTTAATACAAATAACAGGATCTATGAACGCCAGTGGGGGAGGGGCCTATGAGAGGGTGTCAAAGGGGAAAGAGGAAGAATGTATAAAGATGATTTTATGTATGAAATACACAAAAATTCAATCAAAAATTTAAAAAACAATAATCAGAGTGATGGGGCTGGGATGCAGCTCAGGTGTGGAGTTCCCCC
>NW_008427111.1:0-336 GCF_000622305.1 Nannospalax galili | reverse complement strand
GTCATTGAACTGGGATCTGGAAAAGAAGTAGGCAGAATATGGGCCTGGCCCTTGAGACACCTACTGTTTTGTGTGAAAAGCAGGAAAGGCAAAGGAATGCAAAACTATCATAGTAAACAGAGGAACGCTAGCTCTCCTGTCAGGGACAACCACCTCCTATTTGACAAATCAGGGGAGGTTCCTGGAGGGAGAATTCTCTAAAGCTGAAAGCTGAGAATACTGCAAAGACCATAAGGGACACAAGAGTGTTCCTAAGCAATGAAGCTGGGAGAAAGACCTCAGAGATAAGAAAGAGCAAGCACAGAATATTCAAGGGAAAGAAAATAATCAGTGTGT
>NW_008427110.1:0-332 GCF_000622305.1 Nannospalax galili | reverse complement strand
GAGAGAGAGAGAGAGAGAGAGAGAGAGAGAGAGAGAGAGAGAGAACTGCTTGCACACAAGCCCGTGACAAGCAATCTAATCTCCAAAATGGCTATGTGACATTGCAAGTGCATTATACAGCATGGATACCCTGGGCAGAGTGGTGATTCCTAGTCTGCTTCCCAGTTTCATCAGGTTACACAGAACAGTGTTCAAAGTTAAAACTTATGATTGTTAATTACTAAAATTTCCCATTTAATATTTTCAGGTATGGTTCCCTCAGTATCACAAAAAGTGAAACCATGAATTCAGAGGGGGCCACTGTATTCTTTGTAAATCAATACTTTTTTGCA
>NW_008427109.1:0-336 GCF_000622305.1 Nannospalax galili | reverse complement strand
TGGACGTGGCTGGAGAACAGCAGCTGGATGTGGAACACAACCTGTTCAAGAAACTGCTAGACAAGGATGACATCCCTGTGAGCTCACAGGCCGAACGGCATGGTAACCAAGGGAGGGGGCCAGGTCTCAGATCCCAGAGCAGTACATACCCAGGCCCTGCCTCCTGGTAAGTGAGCTATTGCAGGCTCGGTGACATTCAAGCATCTACGGATTGAGTGGAACCCTTTAGGGGCTGGAGAGATGGCTCAGCAGTTAGAACAGAATACTTTATTTGGTGTCATTCTCTGCCTGTTGTAGTTTGAATAACACAGGGGTGAGGATGGGTCTTACATGTCA
>NW_008427108.1:0-336 GCF_000622305.1 Nannospalax galili | reverse complement strand
AACAAGAACCCAGAACCACTGATCCAATGAAAGATTTGTGCGCATGTGAGCCTTGACAACCTAACGCCTGAGTTAAGCCTACCAGAGGTTAGAAAGCTTTAGTCCAGCTCCAAGACTCCTGCTCTCCACCTCCCCCTTTCATTAATGAGATGGAGGAACTAGTTAGAAATACAGAACTTCAGTAATCATTATTGACTCTAGGAACACAGGGTGCATGGACTAAGAAAGGGAAGACCACTGACATGAAATAGTCTTTGGCATATTTTGCATTTTAAACTTTTACTTAGAGAATGTATAAATTTGCTGAAGGTGGCACAGAAAATGCAGAACCCATCT
>NW_008427107.1:0-336 GCF_000622305.1 Nannospalax galili | reverse complement strand
TTGAAGATGGCTGTGTAGTAATAAGAAGCAAATCTTCAATCCTTCCAAACTTGTGGTTTTTGGGAGCCCTACTAACCAGGATGTTAATGTCTGCATTTGACCTGGGGCCAGTTACTTTCCAGCCTGAGATGGCTAATCTGTTCAGGTTCCTTATCTGCCCCAGGGAAGAGCTTTGTTTAAAGACCTCCCCTTGTCCTTAGCTTGTGTGGGGTGTGAGGGCTAGAGTTTGAAGGTAGTGGGCCTCAAGTTTCTGAGAGGGGCTGGACACTGCTTTCCCCATGGTCTCTAGAGGTTTTGGCCTCTGGAGGCTTTGGTTCAAGCCAAGTTCCTTTGGGG
>NW_008427106.1:0-336 GCF_000622305.1 Nannospalax galili | reverse complement strand
TTTTTTTTCTCCCAGAGAGTCGCACAAAGTTTCTAAGTAACAACTATTATTGTGGTCACATCCATAGTGTGTTCAGAGAGATCGCTTGCTAGTCTACTTTCATTCTGTTACTGTGATAAACAGAAAACTGTGACCAAAAGCAACTTAGGAAGGAAAAGGTTTATCTGGCTTACACTTTCAGGTCACAGTCTATCACTGAGGGAAGTCAGGACAGGAACTTGAAGCAAAAACCATGGAGGATGCTGCTTGCTGGCTGACTCACAGGCTCAACTAGCTTTCTTATATAGCCCAGGACCACCTGCCTAGGGAATGGTGCTGCCCACAGTGGGCTGGGCC
>NW_008427105.1:0-336 GCF_000622305.1 Nannospalax galili | reverse complement strand
ATCTTCAGTTACATAGTGAGTCTGAGGTCAGTCTAGGCTATATAAGTCTCCATCTCAAAACAAAACAACAGAATCAAACCAAATACTGTTTGGCATGAAATCCTAGGCTCTTCGTGCATTGAGTACATTTCCAGTATCTTCTCTGAATCACTACCCAAATACTACAGTTCTTTCAACTGTAGGAAGATCCTAGTAACCATGTTCTGTGAAGTCCTAGAATTCCCAAACCTTCTAGGCAGGCACTGGCACCTTCTCCCTAAACTTCCTTCTAACTAGCCAGCCCCTCTGTTTTGCCTGTGTCTGATTTCCTTTCTTCAAGACCCTGTCCGGTAGATC
>NW_008427104.1:0-335 GCF_000622305.1 Nannospalax galili | reverse complement strand
ACACACACACACACACACACACACACACAAATAATAGTAAAAAGGTATTTTAAAAATTACGGTAGTTATTCCTAGGTGCTATAGAACACGATTGGATGGAGTGATGATTGATTCAGTTCTTAATAGGGAGTTTGAGTTATATCTATCCAAACCAAAATCCCAAATAAAACTCATATGCATCTTGGCTCAGGGATTCTACTTAGCAGCATTCTCTCACAAGTCAGCAGAGAAATGAAGAAAACTCATAATAGCTTGGTCCCCAAGCAGAAAATCTGGCAAATTTCCACAATTAGGTGGTTGGTTACAGAATTCCATTGTAGAATACTAATTAGTCT
>NW_008427103.1:0-336 GCF_000622305.1 Nannospalax galili | reverse complement strand
TATTGGACTGATCTTTTAAGTCTAGAATACTCTTTCCTAATATTGTTATGTTTGTTGGGTATTACTTTATCATAACCTTCTTAATCATAGTGCTCCGGCTGAATGTTTCAATCCTATTCCCAGACTGTTTATCAAAGCAAAATATTTAATGGCTTATTGTTTAACTCCTACATTCATTCATTTCTCAGCTCTTACTAGAGAAGCTTCTTGCAGCAGATGGCAATTAACACAAAGGAACACAATTGGTTAATGCACAGAGAATAAGAGGCTGAAGAGTGCTGAGCTCTAAGTGGAGCATGTATATCACACCCTCTCCTCCTCATTGAAGAAGGAACA
>NW_008427102.1:0-335 GCF_000622305.1 Nannospalax galili | reverse complement strand
GGGCAGGAGGCAGAAAAAAATCAACTAGGAAGCAAATAGTAACAATGCATTTTAAGTCAGGTATGTTGGCTTATACCTCCCAGCACTCAGGAGGCTAAGGCAGGATTGCTTCTAGTTAGAGCCCAGCCTGGTCTACATAGTGAGTTAAAGGCCAACCTGGGATACACAGAAAAATGCTATTGTAAACAAAACGTGGCGTTTGTGAGGCAATGAACATGCTAATTAACTTGATTTAGTAATTTCAAAATGAACATGTCATATTTTACTATTAAATATATATACATATTTCTTTATACTTTATAATTATTTATTTATTTATTTATTTATTTATTTAT
>NW_008427101.1:0-335 GCF_000622305.1 Nannospalax galili | reverse complement strand
CCTGCCTCTGCCTCCCAAGTGCTGGGATTAAAGACATGTGCCACCTGGCATATTTTAATGAAGAATTGAAAATCAAAGGTAAGGGGCTGGGGAGGTGGTTCAGTAGTTAAGCATCAAGCATGAGGACCAGAGTTTGCATCCATAGAACCCAGTAAATGCTAGGTGAGTGTGGTAGCCTGCTTGTAATTCCAGCCTCAGGAAGCTGAGACAGAGATCCCCAGGCTGGCTAACAAGACTAGCCATAGCTACAAGCTTTGAGTTTGATTGAGAGACCTTGCCTCATTGAATAAGGTGGAAGAGCCATCCCATTAAGAATGATTCCCAGATCAATCTTG
>NW_008427100.1:0-336 GCF_000622305.1 Nannospalax galili | reverse complement strand
GCATGTGAAAATGGAGAGATTTTTAATAAAGGAGGATTTGTGTATGAAGATTAAGAATGTTGGATGTGCTGCGCATGGTTGCACACACCTTTAATCCCAGCACTCTGGCAGAGGCAAGTGGATTTCTGAGTTCAACGCCAGGCAGCCTGGTCTACATATTGAGATCTAGGCCAGCTGAGGCTACAGGAGACCTTGTCTCAATAAGTACAAAAAAATTGTTGGATGTGGGGCTGGTGATGGCTCAGCAGAGGACTCGGGTTCGGTTCCCAGCACCCACATGGAGGCTGTCTGTAATTCCAGTTCCAGGGGATCTGACGTCTTCTTCTGACCTCTGTG
>NW_008427099.1:0-336 GCF_000622305.1 Nannospalax galili | reverse complement strand
TTTGTACAAGGTGAAAGATAGGGGTTTAGTTTCATTCTTCTACAGGTGGAAGCACCATTTGTTGAAGATGCTGTCTTTCCACCATTATGTGTTCTTGGACCCTCTGTCAAATATCAGTTGGCTGAAATTTCATGTACTCATATTCCAGTCTTCAAGTTTATTCCATTGATCTCTGGGTATTTTTTTGCACCAATACCATGTTGTTCTTATGACTATAGCTCTATAATACAGTCTAAAGTCTGGCATAGTCATCCCTTCAGCATTGCTCTTCGCGCTCAGTGTTCCTTTGGCTATCTGAAGTCTTTTGTACTTCCATATGAATCTTAGGATGTTTTT
>NW_008427098.1:0-335 GCF_000622305.1 Nannospalax galili | reverse complement strand
TTTACCAAACAGACACAAGTCATTCCATGGGCCAAATGGTAGCTATCCAGGACCCAAGAGCAAGTTCAGTGCAGCCTCTGAGTCTCTATTTCGGACTCCAACAGGGTGAGCACATCACCCTCCACACGTGCCTTTCAAGTTGTAGCTGATAGAGCAGCTGCTGTTGTCCATAAATTCCATGCACAGCACTGTCCCTGCAAGTCAGTCCAGCCCAGCACTCTGGTGACCCCAGTCAGTGTAATGGGCTGCACATGACTTGTTCTAGGATGGAGGCACTCTGGTAGAAAGCTCAAAATCTTTTCTTAATAAACTCTGGCTCTGCTTTTATTTTTTTT
>NW_008427097.1:0-336 GCF_000622305.1 Nannospalax galili | reverse complement strand
GCAGAGGGAGACAGTCACCCCTCCCACCCAATCAGTCAGCCTTAACTGCATTAGAGGGAGGGACTAAGAGTAGACACAGAGGAAGCCAGAGAGGAGGAGGGTGCTTTGGTGCCATCTTGGACCAGAGACCTCAAGTTCAGGAAGCCATGACCGGGCTGAAATTTAGGAAAAAACAGCCCAACGGTGCTCCTCTTTGCAAGTAGTCCCTCACCCCCATCATATGCTCTGCTAGCAAGTCCAATAAATAATTTATTCCCTAAGCCGTAGGTCGTAGGAATATTTTCTCCGTTTGTCATAGGGACGGTGGGAAGAGGGGACCGCAGCAGGCCTGGAAGC
>NW_008427096.1:0-335 GCF_000622305.1 Nannospalax galili | reverse complement strand
CCCCCCAATCTATCAGTAGCAAATCATTTGACAGCGAGGGGTAGGACCCCCTAGGTCCCTCATCCACCCTAACCCGACTACTTCTTGTGCAGACCCAGGATCAGCACCCAGAGCTACTGTATTTTTTTTAACATTTTATTACTTTTATGAGTGTATTACCTCCATGTATGTAAGTGCACCTGTGTTGTGCAAGGCCTGTGGAGGTCAGAGGACATAGGATTCCCCTGGAACTGGAGTTGTGGTGGGTTGTTAGTCACCATCTGGGTGCTGGGAATAGAATTCATGTCCTCTGCAAGAGCAGCCAGTGCTCTTAACCACTGAGCCAACTCTCCAGC
>NW_008427095.1:0-335 GCF_000622305.1 Nannospalax galili | reverse complement strand
CCTGCCTCTGCCTCCCGAGTGCTGGGATTAAAGGCGTTGTGCCACCTCGCCCAGCCAGAATAAACTCTTATCCCGTTTCTCAACACCTTGAATCTCAGCACTAGTGTGCTGGGTAGCATTAGCTGTCAACTTGACATACCTGGGTGGAAAGAACGTCAGTTGAGAAATTATCTCATTGGATTGGTTTGTGGCCGTGTTGATGGGACATTTTCTTGATTGTTGAGTGATGTGGAAGGGCTCAGACAACTGTGGGCGGTGCCACCCCTAGGCAGGTGGTCTTGTGTTCTATAAGAAAGCGGGCTGAGCACAGGCAGTGGAGCAAGCCAACAAGCAGC
>NW_008427094.1:0-336 GCF_000622305.1 Nannospalax galili | reverse complement strand
TCCCTTATAATGTCAGATAATGGAAAAAACAGGAAAGCAGAGGAAAGCACAAAGATTATACAAATACACAGAGATTGAACAGAACACTCTTAAATGTACGTTATACAAAAAAATCAGAAATAAAATTTAAAAATTGTTAGATTCAGCTGAAAATAGAATCACAATTTATTAGAACCTATAATGAATACAAGAAATGTGCTCCCAAGAGGAAGGTTCATTTCTATAAGTGCTTATATCTTAATTGTCAGATAGATCTATAATAAATAACTAAATGAAGCACTTCAAGCCTTTAGAAAATAAGAGACTATCTCAAACCTATAACAGAAGGTGAGGGGA
>NW_008427093.1:0-336 GCF_000622305.1 Nannospalax galili | reverse complement strand
GTGTATTTTGATTTCTTCCTATTGATCAGATCTCTAAGGCTGACTATATTTCCACTTTGTCCTGGTACAAAGTTCAGACCAAGTTCTGAGGCTGAAATATGTTAGTACTCAGAATTCACATACATGAACCCTTCTATTGCTATAGTTCTGGCTTCTTCTATACATGTTATTAAATATTTACTGCACATGGATCTTGCTTTAAAAATAATTAGAAGGGGCTGAAAAGATGACTCCGTGATTAAGAACATTTACTGCTCCTGCAGAAGACCCAGGTTCAGTTGCCAACATCCCACAGTGGTTCACAACCACCTGTATCTCCAATTCCAAGGGATCCAA
>NW_008427092.1:0-335 GCF_000622305.1 Nannospalax galili | reverse complement strand
TATGATGTCCCAATGGCACATTGTGAAGTCATATTGTAACATTGTGATGGACATTGGAGCAATATAATGGCACATGGGGCCTTAGTGTGGGTACACTGGAGGACTCTGATGGCACAATAAACATTGTGATGGTACAGTGGAATATTGTGAGTTCATGTTTTAACATTGTGATGGCACATAGGAGCAAAATAATGGCATATTAGGCCTTAATGTTGTCACACTGGAGCAGTGTGATGTCACATTGGAGCATTGTGCTGTCACATTGGCAGATTGTGATAGCACATGGGGCCATAATGTTGGCTCATTCTAGCATTGTGCTGTCACATTGGAGCATT
>NW_008427091.1:0-336 GCF_000622305.1 Nannospalax galili | reverse complement strand
AATGACAGGTAATAGATGAAGAGCACTCCACCTTTTCCTCTACTTCTCACACTTTTTCTACCCAATCTTCTATGATGTTTTCTGTGCTTTGGGTGTGCTAAATATGAATGTTAATTTTCTTCCACTTGTGGATGAGTATGAGGCCCTTATCCCACAGCAACCGTCACTGAGTCCCAGTGTCTTGACCATTTGTTAATCTCTGTATTAACCACTGCCCACCGTAAAACAGAAATTTCCCATTACAATCAAGGCTAACCACAACAGTAATCTGTGAACATAAACATCAATGCTTAGAAATTAATTTTATCTTTAATAAAATGATATCAATTTTATCCC
>NW_008427090.1:0-335 GCF_000622305.1 Nannospalax galili | reverse complement strand
AGAGGGAGCAGGAGACACGAAAATGTGCACGTCAGAAGGGCAGGTGTCACGACCATCTGCACGTCAGGGGGGGCAGGTGACACGTCCTTCTTTAGGGCAGAGAGGGCAGGTGAAACGAACATGTGCATGTAAGTGAGGGCAGGTGACAAAACCATTTGCACCTGAGAGAGGGCAGATGACACGAACGTGTGCCCGTCAGAGAGGGCAGGTGACAGGACCATGTGCATGTCAGAGAGGGTACGTGGCATGACCATGTGTACACAAGAGGGCGCAGGTGACACGATCATCTGCACGTCAGAGGGGGCAGGTGAAACATCCATCTTTATGGCAGAGAG
>NW_008427089.1:0-335 GCF_000622305.1 Nannospalax galili | reverse complement strand
TGACTACAGGTGCCCATGGAGGCCTGAGGCATAAGATCCCCCTGGAGCTGGAGTTAACAGGAGGTTGTGAGCCACCCAACTAGGGTGCTGGGAACTGAACTTAGGTCTTCTACAAGAGCAGTATGTACTCTTAACCACTGAGCCATCTCTCCAAACCAGTTCCAGGTATTTCATTCTTTTTATATATTTTATTTATTATATTTATTTTATGTGTATTTTTCTATTGTCTGAATGTATGTAAGTGCACCCATGTTGTGCAATGCCTGTGGAGGACAGAAGATGGTGTCGGATTCCCCTGGAACTGGAGTTACAGACAGTTGTTAGCTGCCATGTGG
>NW_008427088.1:0-336 GCF_000622305.1 Nannospalax galili | reverse complement strand
TCTCTTCAGCCCTTCTCTCCCCTCCCCTTTTTGGGTTCCCAGCACCCACTTGGTGGCTAACATTCATCCCTAACTCCAGTTTCAGGAGATCCAATACCCTCTCCTGGCCTCCATGGGCATTGCATGCATATGGTACGCTTACATACACTCAGACAAAACACTCAAAGACATAAAATAAAAATAAATTTAAAGAAATTTTAAAGGGAAAACCAGGCAGATAGGATCAATAAGTAATTATTTTAACTTTACTTAATTAATTTTAAAACAAATTCATTTTTAAATTTTATTTATTATTTTTATTTTGTGTGTATGAGCGTTATGCCTGCATGTAGGTAA
>NW_008427087.1:0-336 GCF_000622305.1 Nannospalax galili | reverse complement strand
TCCATGCTTGGCCTGCTCCAGAAGGTTTGCTGTTTTGTGTGTGTGTGTTTCATTAAACGAAAGGACTCCAAGTATATTCTTCTATTCCTGCCTTCCCAAAGTCATTTTTATTGATATGTGGCATGTATCAAGACAAGCATTTCAGTCTAAAGTACACCACTTGAGGAACTTGTAGTTATTGCTTACACTCTTCACAAATATTGTATCCTTGTAATCACTTCTCAGATCAAAATATAAAACCCTCAGTGGAGCCGCCTTCCTCTTCCCAGTCAATAGCCTCCTAAGGTTTTCTGAAGCCTGCTTCGAGAGCTATCTTTTCCTGGAACACACTTCAAT
>NW_008427086.1:0-336 GCF_000622305.1 Nannospalax galili | reverse complement strand
GTTCTTACCTGTGAAATGAGCTGATGGTTTACTTCTTCACAGGTTACTGAGAGTTAAATTGGTTCTGTATGAAGAAAGGTAAAGAATTAAGTATTTGGGAAATATTAGTTGTAAGCTCTTTAACTCCTTAGTAACTTTTTATTGACCATAGTACGTATAAGACCTTATTTGATAGTTTCATACCAGGGAAGGGTCAGTTAACAGCTAAGACTGAAACACAGGGGAAGACAGACACCTCTGCTGTGCAGAGGAGTCAGAAGCAAGACCTCCTAGACAGGTTCTTTGTTTTGTTCTGTTCTGGGGGTTTTATGTATGTAATTGTTTTTGTTTCTGTTT
>NW_008427085.1:0-336 GCF_000622305.1 Nannospalax galili | reverse complement strand
AAAGACTGAGGGTTCTAAGACTGCCTTTAGTAAGTTAAACCAATCATAGTGGGTTTGTAAATGTAAGGACCACTGGCAATGAACCCGTTCAAAATATGGGGAGTCAGGGCCTGATTTCTCAGCTGCCTTGCAGATAAGAACAAGGTCAACGAGTGGGCTGGGCAGCCATGAATGCTGTGCCGTATTGGGGCCGACATTAAGCGGAAATGCGGACAATGGCGGGTGAGGCTTTGAGGAGGGCAGTCTAGGAGGGAGGGGCACACTCGCAGGGGAAGGGCTGGGATGGTTTTTCAAGGTGGGGAGAGAGTAACTCCTTCCACGGGTATCGGGGCAGGG
>NW_008427084.1:0-336 GCF_000622305.1 Nannospalax galili | reverse complement strand
CAATGCTCAAACGTGACATCACAGTGCTCGACTGAGCCAACACTATGGCCCAACATGCTATCACAATCTCTCAATGTGACATCACATTTGCAGGTGGCATCACAATTATCTAATGTGACATCACAATACTCCAATGTGCCAACACTCTGGCACTATGTGCCATTATATTGCTCCTATTTCCCATCACAATGTTACAATACGACTTCCCAATATTCCATTGTTCTATAACAGTGCTCATTGTATCTAAAAATGCTCCAATGTGCCAACATTTTGGCCCCATGTGCTATTACAATCCCACAATGTGACATCAAAATGCTCCAATGTCACATCACAATG
>NW_008427083.1:0-336 GCF_000622305.1 Nannospalax galili | reverse complement strand
GGGACTATGGCAGTTGTGGTGCGGTTTGATATGGTGGGCTCTGAGCCGGGCCGCCCGAGGCATGGAGCTAGGCACTGGGTACTGATTCCTTTGTAAGTTAATAAACGCGCATAAAATATATATTATATGGTTTGTCTGATCGTGCAGGAGACCCAGAGGGAATTCAGTAGAGACCATCACTAATGTCTCATTTGTTCTTCCTGTGGATCCATGTGTGCTGTATTCAGACTGTACCCTTATGGTCCCAATACATGCTGTACTCTTCAAACTACACTCTGCCATTTGTGCTGTACTCTAGAGACTGTATCTTATGATACATACTGTACTGTATAGACT
>NW_008427082.1:0-336 GCF_000622305.1 Nannospalax galili | reverse complement strand
AGGAGGTGAGGAGGAGAAAGAGGAAGAGGAAGGGAGGGAGGAAGGAAGGAAGGAAGGGTGGGAGGGAGGGCAAGCCAGGTGATGACAAGGAGAGCCCAAAGCACAGCTCTGTCACTTAAGCCAAACATGGACTCTGGACAAATAGGTTGGTACACTCCATGGAGCAGAACAGGGAAGAGATGGAATTGGGTGCAGTTAAGACGAAACTTTCCTTGGACTTAAAATTTCCCCTGGATTCTTGAAAATAGATTGTGTCTGCAGGGCAGGGTGTCTAAGCCAAGAGCTGCTTGAACCATGCAAGGCCAGGAAGGCAGTCAATCTGTACAGTTTTAAATA
>NW_008427081.1:0-335 GCF_000622305.1 Nannospalax galili | reverse complement strand
ACCTCCTTGTTTTTGTTTTATTTGTGTGTATCGCCTGCATGTAGGTTAAGTACACCTGTGTCATGCAATGCCCACAGAGGCCAGACGAGGGCATCAGATCCCCCAGAACTGGAGTTTTGGTGGTTAGCTGCCATGTGGGTGCTGGGATTCGAACTCTTCTGACCTCCGCAGGCATTGCATGACATGGGTGCATGCACATTCATGTACGCAAAACACTCATACACATAAAATGAAACTAAATAAATAAAAAGGTTATGAACTAGGTCTAAACTCTGTTCACCGAGCAGAATAAACATGATTTCAACACCAGAAGGCTGTCTTTAAAACTCATTAAA
>NW_008427080.1:0-336 GCF_000622305.1 Nannospalax galili | reverse complement strand
GGGTTGAGGTTTCTTAACTACATCCCCATGTCTGTGCTGGGATTGTTTTTCTGGAGGAGGTGTTGGGGGCTTGGACCTACTTGGGACTTGTGCACACTGTCAGCGTTGCGTTGAGTTCTTGTCAGTAACTTCCCAGCTGTCTGGGAAACTCTGTTTCCTTCTGGTCATCTACCTCCTCTGCCTCTTACAATCTTTCTGCCTCCTCCTCCACTGAGATCTTTGATCCTTGGGAGGCCTAACTTTGAGGTAGGTGTCCAGTTCAGGGATCAGCACTTCACAGCCTCGTGTTCTCAGGACAGTGACCTGTTGTGGGTTTCTTCCTCAATCACAATCAGC
>NW_008427079.1:0-336 GCF_000622305.1 Nannospalax galili | reverse complement strand
AATAATATATAATAATAATTATTATTAGCAATTGCTTTCTACATTGTACAGGTGTACATTTGAATAAGAACATGATGATTCTGGAATTCTCTGAAAGACGATTTTTTTTCACTAAAGGGAGAATTTCTGGACTTAGATAGCACGGGAGGCAGTACACATACCTCTGTAAGGGACTCGGGAGCACTGGCTCCTCCTCCTTCTTCTGTCTTCAACTAGCTGAATGATGGCAACTCTGATGCATTAACTGTGAACTGTGTGGACACTGTCAGCTTGTGCAAGCAGGAGGAGGGAGAAGCTGAGTCAGGGGAGACTCAAGAGAGGCTGCAGGACAGAGAA
>NW_008427078.1:0-336 GCF_000622305.1 Nannospalax galili | reverse complement strand
TAAAACTCCCCACAGTCTTTGAAAGACTGGGCCTAGAGTGATTGGTCAGTGTTTGCTGTCCTTACAGTGAGCTAAGATTTGGTTCTTAGCACCTATATGGCAATTCACAGCCGTGGGTAACTTTAGTTGAAGGGCATCCAAATGCCCTATTATGGCCTCTACAGGCAACAGGCATGCATGTGGTGCACATACACACATGTGGAAAAACATTCATATGCATAAAAATTAAATATTCTACAATTTCCAAAACTTTATGAAAATTCAAAATCTCCTAATAATTCTTGTAAAATAATAAAATAAGTTGTATACTTCTACATATGATGACACAGAATAAAC
>NW_008427077.1:0-336 GCF_000622305.1 Nannospalax galili | reverse complement strand
TCATTCACCTGGTGCTGAGGACGCAGGTCCACGCATTCTTTGCACAATAACGATCCTGGCGCTGTGCATCTTCAGGCAGCTGCTTGCGGAGCAGATACTCCTGAGCCTATACTCCTGAAAAACCCGGCCAGCGACGCCTCCATAGTTGCGACAGTTCCAGAGTGACTTGAGGGAAGTAAGATCCTTAGGTATCACAGCCTAGAATCAGGAGAGCTGACTGTGATTCTTCCAACCCCAGACAATCGCCCTGGAGAAGCCTGCTGTGATTCAATCCTGGCGCAAGCGCTCCAGGGCGCATGGTAGGCTGTGCCTGGTTGCCAGTAAAGGTGCAGGTCC
>NW_008427076.1:0-336 GCF_000622305.1 Nannospalax galili | reverse complement strand
TCTGTCGGTGGGGCACAGCTCACCATTCCTTCCCTTTCCAAAACCCTGTGTCGCCAGCCCAGCCCCTCCCTCTATAGCCCGGCTTTTGACAAGTGCTCCTGTTATAATGCTTCTTGAAGACAGATTTTATTTACATTGGGAGGGGGCTTGCAGTTCCAGGGCTGAACTTGTTATAAAGTTAATGTGCTATTCAATCTTCATTCCAGCCAAGACAGTGGGGCTGTGTATTTTCTGCCACCCCCAGAAGGCCGTTATCAGTAACTGCCCATTACTGGGCATAATTACTTCTCCGAGCATACTCTGTGACCTCCAGGCTTGCACACTGGTATAGCTAAC
>NW_008427075.1:0-336 GCF_000622305.1 Nannospalax galili | reverse complement strand
TGATTTGATAAACAGAAATACTGATATAAATCAAATATTGTGTCTTAAGCTGGATTTCTTTAAATATTTCAGTGTTTTCCTCTCCCAGGTAGGCTAAACTTTCTCTTTGAAACTTTTGTTGCCTTGCACATTAGATGTACAATACCTTTCTTCACAGTTTCAAGTTCAACTAACATTGGACGTAATAACAGTGGTTATTTGTTATGAGCCGGTCACTTCCTTACATGGGAATGTAAGTCTGAGAATTATATAGTTTGTAGTCTGATCTCCATCTGAATTTGAGAGGATCAAAGTTCACAGAGCTTAAGTAACATTTATAGAGTCACAAAGCTAAAG
>NW_008427074.1:0-335 GCF_000622305.1 Nannospalax galili | reverse complement strand
CACCCTTTCCTCCCCAAATTGGAAGTATTGTGGAACCTGGAGAACTCATCTTTATTCGTGGATTCTCTGCCAAGTAACACATGACCTGAGCCATTGTACTTCTCTAAGGCAGTTTCCTCGGGAAACTTCTGGTGGGATCTTTTAAAAGCCTGATCCTGGGAAGCTGGAGAGATGTCTTAGCAGTTAAGAGCACTGACTGCTGTTGTAGAGGACCCAAGTTCATTTCCCAGCACCCACATGGTGGCTAACAACCACAACTCCAGTTCCAGGGATCCAACTTCCTCTTCTGACCTCCATGGGCACTGCATGCAAAAGTGCACTTATATACATACAAG
>NW_008427073.1:0-336 GCF_000622305.1 Nannospalax galili | reverse complement strand
AGTAGAAATAAACTGTAATCTTAATGTGTAAAACAAAAAATGTGGTGCTTAGATTGAAAAAAGTTTAAGAAATAGTCAAGAATAGAAACAAGATATGAAAAACCCTTCAAACACAGGATGACTATTGAGAAATAAAATGTTGTGAAGAATTAAGTTCACTTTAATTACAAAATGTGACCTTTATTTATTTTGACAGATTATATACAAAAAGTATTTTAAGATGAAGTTAATTCTCCACCCAACTTGGTAGCCAAAGATAGGTACAAATACAACATCTTTCCATACTTCTAACCACATTAACATGCCAACTGGGAATTCAGTTGAACCTCTGCATGA
>NW_008427072.1:0-335 GCF_000622305.1 Nannospalax galili | reverse complement strand
AAAAAAAATTTCTGCACTTCATCAGTGTCTGAGAGTTTTCTCTTTGTTTGGGTAGGAGGTAATGCTGAGGCTTGAACCTGAGCTCTCAAACTATATCCCCTTCCCAAGAGTCTTAATTTGTACTTAAAAATAGGAATTTGTGCCAGGCACAGTGGTACATGCCTTTAATCCCAGCACTTGGCAGGTGGAGGCAGGCAGATCTCTTGAGTTCAAGGACAGCCTGGTCTACATAGTGACTTCCAGGACAGGCGGGGGCTACTGTGAGACCCTGTCTCAAATAAATGAATGATGACTCAGCGGTTAAGAACACAGGTTGTTCTTGCAGAAGACCTGGG
>NW_008427071.1:0-336 GCF_000622305.1 Nannospalax galili | reverse complement strand
ATTGAATTTTTGTGATTTTCATACAATATAGTTGGATGGTATTTGAATCTCTCCCATATGTGCACCTTTCTCCAATGCCCCCTTCCCAGGATAATGTAGTCTCTTAAATATATTATGGCTTAGGAAGGAGGAAGCAGGAAGTTCTTATCTAGGATCTAGGATCTTTCCAGCCATGGGTATCTGGCTAATTTTACAGTGCCAGGCATGAATTCTCTTGTAATGAGGGGGTACTGTCCCATCAGACAGCTGCCGTCTTCCCCCAACATAGAAATGCCACTGTTGCATCCAGAGAGACATTTTGCAGGGCTGGTCACTATTGTGATTCATAGGATGACC
>NW_008427070.1:0-335 GCF_000622305.1 Nannospalax galili | reverse complement strand
CGGGTCTTCTGCAAGAACAACCAGTGTTCTTAACCGCTGAGCCACCTCTCCTGTCCCCAAACCACACACCAAATAAGGATAAGGGCAGCTGGAATCTGTTTACTGTTTGTTTTGTATTGCTTTTATCATTTAAAAGGCATTCCTCCAGTAGCCCTTCAGTTTACCAACTCAATACTGTTATTAAAAATCACCAAATATTTTATGGGATGATGGAAGTCTAGCAAATAAAGTTACTGAGTAAGAAAATGTATGTCAACTCTATAATGCACCTTAAAAGCACAAACCTAACATCAGGAGAGCACATCATGGACATTTTCTTGTCAGAAAAGGAGAAG
>NW_008427069.1:0-335 GCF_000622305.1 Nannospalax galili | reverse complement strand
GCCCTCTTCTGATTTCCATGGGCATTGCGCGACATGGGTGTAATTAAACACATTCAGGCAAGATACTCATATGTATAAAATAAAAATAATAAATTTTTTACAAAAGAAAAGAATGTTGGGCACTACACACACAAAAAGTGCTTAATGACAGAGACAGAAAGGATGTCACTCAAGTGTGTAACAGATGGAAAATAACTAACACAAAATAAAATTTTCAAAGAAATTTGATTATGCAAAATTCAGATGCCCTGAATTTTGAAACCTTTATTTTGCTTCAGATGATTTTCCTCAAGAGTAATCCAGTCCTCACAGGTCACCACATCACTTTTTCCCCC
>NW_008427068.1:0-335 GCF_000622305.1 Nannospalax galili | reverse complement strand
ACAGCTGACCCTCCTAAAACAAAGGCCTCTAGATAGGCTGATTAGATTCACCAGAAGGGCAATTAGTGCAGAATGCCTTGGGCTGCTGGCAACACAGTGGACAGTAGACAGTAGCAGGGATATCAGATTTAAGGGCTCTAGTCGAGCAAGGAGTCCATGGGAGGGTGTTATCTGGGAAGTCTATATATAGTGAATGAGATGGTTTGGGATGTTCTGTGTGATATGCACACACACAAAAAAGTAAACAATTTTTTTAATGTATTATATTTGAGGAGGAAGCATGAAAATTTACCTCATGCTAATTAGTAGAGGTGATAAACAATACCATTGAAATC
>NW_008427067.1:0-335 GCF_000622305.1 Nannospalax galili | reverse complement strand
GGACGGTGGCATTAATAGACAGATGGGTAGGTTGGTGGTTGGCATAGACTGATGAATGGAGATGTATGGGTGGGTGGCTCTAGTTTCCCTGGAAACAAGAACCTGTGTGAGAAAGCACTTGGGATCCAGCAGAGGGGGAGCATTGGTGTCTGTGTTTAGCCTTGGAAGGTAGTCACAGAGAGGAAGCAGGTCTCCCTGAAAGGATCTGTCCTGACAAGGGAGGCGGGTGGCGCAGTCCAGTAACTTAGATGCTTAGTCCTCACGGGGACAGAGACAGGTGGGCATCCCTGGCAGGTAAGAAGCCATAGGCTATGTGATGTTTGTCCCTTCCCTTC
>NW_008427066.1:0-335 GCF_000622305.1 Nannospalax galili | reverse complement strand
TGATGATGATGATGGTGATGATGATGATAGTAATGTTGTTTAAAATCCTTGACCTTATGATTCCTTTACTTTGATTCATTTTTTATTTATAACTTATTTATCTTTTTTTTTCTTTCTCCAGTAATCCTTGAAGAATTAAGTCATCTCTTTTTATGTTTGCTAATATTTTATGTCATACTTAGAAGGAAGAATACATGTATAAGGGGCAGGAGTGGGTAAGAACATGGGGTCACAGGCTACTGAACATGGGGTACCCTGGACAGCTGAGGGCTTAATCATGGGTTCTGATAGCTTTCATTCTGGCTTATCTTCATGCTTTGGCCCCTTGTACCTGT
>NW_008427065.1:0-329 GCF_000622305.1 Nannospalax galili | reverse complement strand
TGTGTGTGTGTGTGTGTGTGTGTGTGTGTGTGTGTACGCACACGTATGGAGGCCAGAGGTGAGCCTTGAATGCCGTTTTTGGGTGCTTCCACCATGTTTTTTGAGACCAGGGTCTGTCATTGACCTGCAGGTATCCAAGTAGGTGGGTTACACTGACTGGCCAGTGAGACATAGGGATGCTCCTGATTTCTGCTTTCCCAGTGCTGGAATCATAAGCATGGGGCACCACATTTAACTTTTTACATGGGTCCAGGGACTCACATGCAGCCTGGTCTACAGGGTGAGTTCGAGGTCAGCAGAGGTACAGGGAGACCCTGTCTCAAAAAAAA
>NW_008427064.1:0-335 GCF_000622305.1 Nannospalax galili | reverse complement strand
TTTTTTAAGAGCATATGGTAGGGGTTTATTTACAGAAGAGTGGGAGGCCTATATTTAAGACTGCATGGTAAAGTCTACACTCAGATATAGATCCTATGACCTCCCGACAGTCACACAAAATGGTGAGAGAGGTGTCTCTCAGTGTTCTCAGCTTATATATCCTTTGTCCCTCTCCCCTACATGCAGCTAAGGAGGACTGATTGGGTGGGAGGGGTAATTGACTCCCTGCTCAACTCCTTGATGAGCATGGGAAGGAGGCTTGACTACAGCTTGCTGGCATAGTGGTTGGAGGACATTTCCAGTTAACACTTCACCCCTTCCTCTGGCTCTTACAT
>NW_008427063.1:0-335 GCF_000622305.1 Nannospalax galili | reverse complement strand
CTAGAGCTGATGTGAAGGTGCACACCTGTGATCCTAACACTCTAGAGCTGACATGAAGGTGCATACTTGTGATTCTAACACTGTAGGCTGATGTGTAGGTGCACACCTGTGACCCTAACACAGTAGAGCTGACATGAAAGTGCACTCCTGTGACCCTAACACTCTAGACTGATGGGAAGGTGCACATCTGTGATCCTAACACTGTAGAACTGATGTGGAGGTGCACACCTGTGCCCCTAAAATTCTAGAGCTGACATGAAGCTACACACATGTAATCCTATGACTCTACAGCTGATGTGAAGGTGCACACCTGTGATCCTAACACTCTAGAGCTG
>NW_008427062.1:0-335 GCF_000622305.1 Nannospalax galili | reverse complement strand
TATGAGCCATGACCAGCTCACCTCTGGTTGGTATCGTAGGGTCAGCTGGCTCTGGTGATTCCTCTAAGGTGTCTGTTCTGAAAGCCTCCTTGGGCTTGCAGTGACAGCCTGCTCCAAGCAAAATCAATCATAATGACACATTTCTCTTTTTGTCTTTGGGTAAAGCCACAGAAAATCACTAACTGGAGCCAGGCTTTGGTTTCCTTTCCCTGTGTTTCTGTGATACCACTGAGGCACCTTAAGCAGAGTGGTGAATCCCTGGGTTTTATGACTTGGCCCCCAACCTACCCTGTATCCTTTTCTCTGCCTATCAAGTGGCCTGGGGCAACATAGCT
>NW_008427061.1:0-335 GCF_000622305.1 Nannospalax galili | reverse complement strand
AAAAACGCAGTGATTGAGAAATATATTACAGAGAGTGGCTAAAACAGAATGTTTTGTTTTAAAGCCAAAATCTTATAACAAAATATTAAAATAGCCTAGTAAGTGTTACAAATAATAGAAAAAAATAAATGAAGGGGCATTAACATTACACAATAACAATGGTTCTAGGATTTTTTTATCTGACCCTTACAAGGAATGGGAAAAGGATGAGGTTGAAAAATTATGCAAATAATTCCAGAAAACGTTCCACATATTACAAGCTGTTTATGTCTGTACAACAGTCCATGCTGCAGGGCACTATTTCCATTCATGACAGATTACATACACTACAGTGG
>NW_008427060.1:0-335 GCF_000622305.1 Nannospalax galili | reverse complement strand
AAAAAAAAAAATCAATAGAATGGATGAGAGTTTTCTGATAACTTTCCTTCAAAATGATAGTATTGAAGCAAGAAAACCAGCACCTTTCTTTTTTTCACTTTTATGAATTTTATTGGTCTGTTAGAGCTACCATAGTAAAAACCCACATACTGGGTAGCTTAAATCACAGAAACATATTTTTGACACTTTGGGACACTGGAAGTCCAAGATCAAGGTGCCAGGAACCAGTGTCTGGTAAGGGCCACCCTGGGCTTATAGGTAGTACAGATGGCCTCTTGCTGTGCTTCCATGGTGGGGTATCCATGGAGGCCCTCCAGTGCCCCCTTTTTTTTTTT
>NW_008427059.1:0-335 GCF_000622305.1 Nannospalax galili | reverse complement strand
ACAGCTCTCTGCTGTTCTCTCCGGACAGTTAAGAAACAGCCTGTGCCCTGACTTGACAGCCCTTAAATTATGGAACCTGGGTCCTGCATGCTCTTCGTTCTGCTGAACTAAATCGGGTGATGAGAAACTTAAATATCGGGTGTTTCCTTTGTTCTTTAGATTGCTCAGGCGACTTTTCTGTGACTGTCCTCTGAGGATTGCTATGTGGTCTTTCCTAGAAGGGGCTCTTCTGGCCTCTCACTGCTCTCTCTTTCATTAGGGCTCCCTCTCTCCCTCCATCCCGCCCTCTTTCCCCACTCTCCCTCTCCCTTTCTCCCCACCTCCTCCCTCCCCCT
>NW_008427058.1:0-334 GCF_000622305.1 Nannospalax galili | reverse complement strand
AGTCTCTAACCCAGACTCATCTCAAATTCTCCATGTAGCAGAGGATGACCTTGAACTTCACATCCTCCCACCTCTACCACTTCCTAAGTGCTGAGATTACAGGAGTGCACCACCAATTCTGGCTCAAATAATGCCTTTTAAAGTGTACCTAGGCTAGTGATATGGCTCAGCAGGTAAATATGCCACCACCAAGTCTGACAACCTGAGTTCAATTCCTGGAACCCACCCACATGATAGAAGGAGAGAACTGACTACCTCCAGTTGTCCTCTGATTTCCACACACCTGTCATGAAATGCACAGAACTACACACACACACACACACACACACACACA
>NW_008427057.1:0-335 GCF_000622305.1 Nannospalax galili | reverse complement strand
ATATATGTGTCCTAGTTTGCTTTCTGTTGCTGTAATAAACATCGTGACCAAAAGTAACTTGGGGAGGAACAGTTTTATTTCAGTTTATACATCCAGGTCACAGCCCATCATTCAAAGAAGTCGGGACAGGAACTCAAGGGAGGAATCCGAAGGCAGGAAGCCTGGAGAAATGCTGCTTACTGCCTCTTCTGTCCAGCAGGTCCCCAGACTGCTTTCTTACATAGCCCAGACCCACCTGCTCCAGGATGGCACCTCCCACATCAATTATCAATCAAGACAATCTCTAACAGACATGCCTACAGGCCAGTCTGATGGAGGCCGGCCTTCAACTGAAA
>NW_008427056.1:0-335 GCF_000622305.1 Nannospalax galili | reverse complement strand
GCTACCATACCTAGTTAAACAATTCATCTTGATCATATACATTCTTAACTCCTCACTTTGCCATCCCCCTTACCCCTACCCAGGCACCCCAGGCACCCCAATAAGTCTCCCAGCCCCCTTCATGTCCTCTCCTCTTTTTGTTAACCCACTGAGTCCAGTGAGTGCTAAAGCGCTTTAGGCAAATTGTATGACCTAAAGACATCTTAGTAGGGGCTGAAATGCAGTGCACACTGCTCTTGCAGGGGACCCAAGTTCAGGTCCTACCACCTGTGTACAACCACTTGTAACTCCAGATCCAGGAACTAGTACCCCCTGGCCTCCACGGGCACTGGACT
>NW_008427055.1:0-335 GCF_000622305.1 Nannospalax galili | reverse complement strand
CTGGCCTGCTCTTGCAGAGGACCTGGCTTTGGTTCCTAGCACCCACATGGTGTCTAACAGCTGTCCATAACTCCAGTTCCAGAGGATCTGACACCCTCTTAAGACCTCCATAGACATTGCATGCACGTAGTGCACTTACATACATGCACGGAAAACACTCCTGCATATAAAATAAAAATAAATTTTAAAATCCCATGTGTCCTCAAAGTTGTATTCAAGGGGATTGGAAGGAAGTCACTTCCTGGTGTGTGGCAACTTGGCCACCATGTTTTTTCCTTTTAGAAACTGAGCTAGCCCATTTTCAATAGCTGTATAAAACGCCACCTGTTTTTCAA
>NW_008427054.1:0-335 GCF_000622305.1 Nannospalax galili | reverse complement strand
CATAATTTTTTCTGAACTCTAGAAAAGAAACATTGTTTGACATTTTCATCCCAGCATTTCCATTCTTCAAAAGTGTAACTGAAACTGTGCTTCATGGCTCAGTCCTGTAATTCCCGCTGAGGCAAGAGGATTGCAAATTCAAGGCCTGACTGGGTTGGGTGAGTTTAAGGCCAGCCAGCCTGGGCAACTTACTGAAACCTGATCTCAGAATAAAAACAAAGGTAAAATGAGGGCTGGGGCTTAGCACCAACAAGGCCCTAGTTTCAATATCCAGTAACTACAAAGGGGGGAGGGGACAAGTATAACTGAAACCAGTGATGATGGCACACATTTAT
>NW_008427053.1:0-335 GCF_000622305.1 Nannospalax galili | reverse complement strand
TCATCTTCAATAAAATCCATCCTGGTGCTTTCTTCCAATTGCGCAACTGGTAATAGGATTAAAGAATCTATTAGCATCGACTTCTAATGTCATCTCACATAACCCCCTTCATGTAGCAATTAAGGAACAAAGATGAAGTCATGCTCAAGACCAAGAAACTAATTAGTAGTGCAGTTCAGGTATCAACTTAAAAAAAAAAGGTTCTGTACAATGCTGTTTTCTCATCATGTACTAGATGTGAACCATTAGAAGAGTGGAAATAGTCATAGGAATAGGAAGCTGGAAAACAGAGATCCTGATACATAGCTTTCCCTTTGAAGATGTCTACCCAACAT
>NW_008427052.1:0-335 GCF_000622305.1 Nannospalax galili | reverse complement strand
TATTTTAAAAGTGTAATTCTGGAGTTGCCATGATATCTGCATTCTAATTGTGGTAGAAAATACTTCTAATATGCTGAGACAATGAAGATAGCAATGCTATTTGTAATAGCCTTACCTGTAATATATGTCACTTTGATCTAGGAATTAAAAGAACTCTACAGTTAAAACTAAAACACCTGTGGAAAAATTGAGGCAGACACTAAAATAACAAAAGATCTCACATGTTCATGGAGTGGTGAAACTAATAGGGCAAAATTTCTTTTTAATGAAAGACATGTGTATTCAATTCAATCTTCATAAAATTATAATGTACTCTCCATAAGGCCAGAAATACA
>NW_008427051.1:0-335 GCF_000622305.1 Nannospalax galili | reverse complement strand
CGATGGTGGTGTTTCCCATACCTGCCTCATGGCTTGTGAAGGGCACGCTGCTCCCCAGAGGCACCTCACTCAGGAGGGTGTGTGTACAAAGGCACATACTTGGAGATGCTAGATTGTCTCCAAGAGGCAAAAATGAAGCCAGTGGAAGTTAAAGCAAAGTGGAAAACTCTGCAACTTTTCTGGAGTTTTGAAACATGTTTCTAGAGCCATGAAAGTATTCTTTTGGCTAAACTTACCATGGCATTGGTAAACATTTATCCACTGCAAGAAGCAAAAATATACACAAAGGTTTCAATCCAAGATGTTCATTCAAACCTTTTCCATGTTAAAAAAAA
>NW_008427050.1:0-335 GCF_000622305.1 Nannospalax galili | reverse complement strand
TTCACAGTGTTCCAATGTGATATCACAATGCACCAGTTTCCCAAAACTATCACCCCACTTGCCATCACTATGGGGCACGCTGGGTGCCAGGTGTGAGGTGCATGGGTATCTGCTCCTGCGCTGCTTCCCTGCGTCTTCCGAGGCTCTCTCCTGCTGTGGGCTTTGCCCAACCGTGTCCCACCCTAATTTCACCCGTGCACTTTCCTCAAGATGTGAATTCCACCGGCCGCTGGATCACGTGGAAGAATGTGAGGGTGGCTAAAGCTGGGATCCGTGAGTCGGTCACGGAAAGACAGCTCTTCCTGGGAAGGCTGGATCGTAGGCAGTGAGACAAG
>NW_008427049.1:0-335 GCF_000622305.1 Nannospalax galili | reverse complement strand
TGTAAATGGGGAGGTGCAAATTCATGGTGACTCAGGAGGTCTAAAAGACAGCAGCACGTGAATTTAGGAGGGAAAATTAGAAGGGGGATGGGGTGGGGTTTAAGGGGGATGGAATAGGGTTAGATTTAATCAAAACTCATCATATGCTTATATGGAATTATCACATGATAATATATATACATATATCAAAGAAAAATATATAGTATATCTGTGCTAAGGAAGAGGATTTGGTCACATAAATTGATAAAATCGTGTTATTTGCAACAGAATGGATGTTTCCAGAGGAGACTGAGTGAAATATGCCAGGCAATGAAAGACAAACACAGAACAATCCA
>NW_008427048.1:0-335 GCF_000622305.1 Nannospalax galili | reverse complement strand
GGGGGAAAGGCTAGCTAGACTTGCCACCTGGAAGCACAGGATGGAACTGTTAGGTGTAAACTAAGGCTTCAATTCACAGGGAGAATGTCATCTTTTCTCAGAGAAGTCTCAGTCCTGCCCTTGAGGCCTTCCATCAAATTGAATCAGGTCCACTCAGTATACTGAAGACAATTCTTTTTACTTAAAAGCAATGGATTATCAACATTAATCACATCTATAAAATACCCTCATAGCAACAGCCAGAATAGTTGGCTGAATGTCTGGTCACTGTGGCCTAGCCAGCTTGGCATACAAAATTGGCCGTCACATATTATAAATTAGTTTTCTGGCTGTTT
>NW_008427047.1:0-335 GCF_000622305.1 Nannospalax galili | reverse complement strand
AAAGAAGGAAGGAAGGAAGGAAGGAAGGAAGGAAGGAAAGAAGGAAAGAAAAGAAGGAAAGAAAAAATAAAACCAGTGAGTTCTTTAATTTCCAAAGAGCTTTGTTGTAGAATAATTTTGACCAACTGTTATTTGCCTGAGTAGAATAATTTAGTGACATTTCCAAGGTTTTGATTGAGGCTTACTCTATACCGAAGCATCACCACTGTTTTCAAAGGTAAGACTTACATTAATGGAGCAATTATTGATGACCTCTTTTTTTTAAAAAAATATTATTTATTATTTTTATGTGTATGAGTGTATTTCCTACATGTATGTAAGTGCACCCATGTCAT
>NW_008427046.1:0-335 GCF_000622305.1 Nannospalax galili | reverse complement strand
AACTAAATAAATAACCAAATAGAGAGAGTGTGTGCACATACCCTGGAAGAGTGGGTCACAGGTACCACCTCAGGCATGGGGAGAACTGGACTCCAGATCAAGGGGTATGTGACCTTTTACAAGTGTTTTCCTCGCATGTTCTTTTAGAAATGTGCTCCGCCACCCCCCAGCCTTGTGTGAGAATATTATTTATGGGCTGGGGAGATGGCTCAACCAGTGAAGTGCTTGCCACCAAAACGTGAGGACCTGTGTTTGATCCCCAGCACCCACATAATAAGCCAGGTGCAGCAGCAGGCTCCTCTAACCCCAGCACTGTGGAGAATCTCTGGGGCTTG
>NW_008427045.1:0-335 GCF_000622305.1 Nannospalax galili | reverse complement strand
CTTGTCATCCCATTCTGTACTTCTTATGTAGCGGATATATATAATCAGAAAAAGCAAAGCTCTTAAGGAAAGAGTACTCACTTCTGACATCTGAAGAGACTCACAGGATGTATTTACTAAAGACAGAAAAGAAAAGAATGGCCTTAGCTACTGACAGAATATGCGTTAGTTACAGCATTCAAAACTGGAGATTTGGCAGGGCTGGAGAGAGAGCTCAGTAGTTAAGAACACTTGCTATCGTTCTTCTAGAGGACCCGGGTTCAATGCCCAACATCCACATGGCAGCTAACAACCATCAAACTCCAGTTCTATGGGATCCAACACTCTTCTGGCCT
>NW_008427044.1:0-335 GCF_000622305.1 Nannospalax galili | reverse complement strand
CACACACACACACACACACACACTTTAATTTAAAACTTTTTAATGAGCAGAGGATGGAAATAGACATTTCTCAGAAAAAGAGGTAGGAATGGCCAGGAGGCACGTGAAGGGTGAGAACCTCCACAGCGCACCAGGAAAAGAACTAAAGTCACCATGAAAGGTCACCTTGCCACTCAGAAAGGCTGAGCCCAAAGTGATGAACACTGTGCCTTGGTGAGGTGTGGAAAGAGAGAGGAGGGGAGAGGAGGGAAACGTGAGGGAGAAGGTGGGGGTGAGGGCGTGGTGATAGTGAAGGTGGGGGGAGGAAGAGGAGAGGGTGTGCGGGCGTGGTGCGG
>NW_008427043.1:0-335 GCF_000622305.1 Nannospalax galili | reverse complement strand
ACTATTACTGATAGGTTGAGAATGGGCGGGAGCGTGCGGGCGGATGGAGGAGGCATGAGCGGATGGAAGAGGCTCAGATAGAATTCTCAGCGGGATACAGATTTAATTTGCACGGGGCACCTTTCCCTCGGGGAAAGGAAAGATGTCGGCGAATGGAAAGATGGAAGGGAAGGGAAGGGAAGGGAAGGGAAGGGAACAGAAGGGAAGGGAAGGGGAAGGATGTCAGGGAAAGGAAGGTTGTCAGGGAAAGATGTCCGCCCACGGATTGTGAGCTGGGACTTTATACATGGGGGCTTTAGGGTGTGGAATCAGGGAGGGGGAAGCAGGTAGGATTA
>NW_008427042.1:0-335 GCF_000622305.1 Nannospalax galili | reverse complement strand
ATAGAGGAAGGAGAAGAATTTCAGGTTAATGTTATTGACCAGATCTTAAACGGGATTATAAAAGAGAATTTCCCAAAATTAAGGAAAAACATCCCTGTACAAATACAGGAAGCACATAGAACACTGAAGAGACAGGATCAGAAAAGAAAGTCCCCACAACCACAGTGAAAACACTAAATGTACAGAACAAAGAAAGGATACTGAAAGCAGCAAAAGAAAAACAATAAGTCACATACAAAAGAAAGTCCATCAAAATTACAGCTGACTTATCAATGCAAACTACCAAAGCCAGAAGAGCCTGGACCAAGGTATTTCCAGTTCTACATGACAATAGA
>NW_008427041.1:0-335 GCF_000622305.1 Nannospalax galili | reverse complement strand
GTACAGGGTGTTCTTGGCATTGTCTCTGGAGATGGTGAATCTGCCTTTCACAGATTCTGCATATTCTGTACCACTACCATCTTTAGTCATGCCTGAGATCCACTCAAGCCTCTTCTCTGGAGTCTGGCGGAACCAGCTCATCTCATAATCACTGAAGTTGAATCCAGAGGCTGCACAGGAGAGTTTCAAGGCTCCCCCAGGCTGCACGAAACCTCCACCAGACTCCACCAGCTGCACCTCACACTAGACACCTGAAAATTCAAAAAATCATAGTAAGGAATGTGCCAGGCATTCTCAATGACCCTCTAATGCATGTCCACTCACACACTCAGTAA
>NW_008427040.1:0-335 GCF_000622305.1 Nannospalax galili | reverse complement strand
GCACTCCTTGATGACAAACAGGCCAGTCTTAGACATTCCTGTTCTCAAGTCCCTGCCATGAGCTAGGAAACTGTGCTGAGCGGTGATGAGGATTCAGAAATAAAGTTGGTGCTGGCTCCCTGGAGGGCGGGGGCAGGCGTGCAGGCTGTATGTGGCCCATGTGGGGGTCTGTGCCAAAATTCCCCTAGTCCACAATGTTGGGTCTCACTCAGTGTGGAGACCATATTCAGCACTGAACCACTGGAGTTCAGGGCCCACCTCCTTCATTTAACCCTCACAGCACTCACTTCTGCTGCTGACCTGATTTCCTTTCTGATTCTGTGATAAAACACTGA
>NW_008427039.1:0-335 GCF_000622305.1 Nannospalax galili | reverse complement strand
TTGCCTTGTGTTGCTGTGGAAGGTCTCTGAACCCCTTCTGGAGAAGGGGGAGGTGCGAGCATACCATGTGTTGATGTGGAAGGTCTCTGAACCCCTTCTGAAGAAGGAGGAGATGATAGCACACCTTGTGTAAATATGGAAGTTCCCTGAGCCTCTTCTGGAGAAGGGGGAGATGCTAGCACACCTTGTGTTGATGTGGAAGGTCTCTGAACCCCTTCTGGAGAAGGAGGAGGTGCTAGCACACCTTATGTTGATGTGGAAGGTCTCTGAACCCCTTCTGGAGGAGGGGGAGGTGCTAGCATACCATGTGTTGATGTGAAAGGTCTCTGAACCCC
>NW_008427038.1:0-334 GCF_000622305.1 Nannospalax galili | reverse complement strand
TTCCTTCCTTCCTTCCTTCCTTCCTTCCTTCCTTCCTTCCTTTTTCTTTTGAGAGGAGGTCTCACTATGCAATCTGCCTGCCTCCACCTTCCTTACTCTGGAACTGAAGATGAAAGACGTGCATCACCATGCCTCCCTCCTTATAAGAAATTGCTTTATGATTTCTTTATGATTTATTGTCAGTCAACATTGGATCTATTTTATATGCATATATGCCTTGGTCATGTAAAAGTTTCTCAGACAAGTGTTGAGAGTGCAAAAGATTTAAGGAGTTCTTCTCCAGGTAGGTTAGGGGTCAACAGTTGGTCATTCCATCTCTGTCACTGCCACTCAA
>NW_008427037.1:0-335 GCF_000622305.1 Nannospalax galili | reverse complement strand
ATGTTTACCTTAGTAGGAAAAATGCATTTTTGAATTCTCAGTTCATAAAATCCATGAGCGTAGCTAAAGTCTGTTAGCATAAAAGACTAGCCACTGCCAGGCCTATAAACTGTAACTTCAAAGTCACAGATGGTCCCCCATTTACAGTGGCTCAATTTCCAAGGACTCAACTTTACAATGGTGCAAAAGTGACATGCATTCAGGAGGAACTATTTTGAACTGCGAACTTTTCCCAGGCTAGCAATGTGTCATCTCATCCTTTGGAGATGCAGGGTAGTGGCAGCAAGTCACAGCCCCCAGGTAGCCCCACAATCCCAGGGATGAACAGTTAACAT
>NW_008427036.1:0-335 GCF_000622305.1 Nannospalax galili | reverse complement strand
CCCTAACCCTAACTCCTAACACTAACCCATCCCTAACCCTAATTCTAACCCTAACCCTAACACCCTATCCTCTAACCCTAACCCTAACCCTAAAACCCTAAGACACTAACCCTAACCCTAACCCCTAACCCTAACCCATCTCTAACCCTAACCCTAACCCTAACACCCTATCCCCTAACCCTAACCCTAACCCTAAAACCCTAAAACCCTAACCCTACCCCTAACCCCTAAGGCTAACCTAGCTCGTGTTGTGTGACTGCTCTGCACTCCCCTTCATCCACTTGCTCCGTTTTCTTCTGGGCAATGTGGTTTTCCTGTGGGACCCACAGGCAGCA
>NW_008427035.1:0-335 GCF_000622305.1 Nannospalax galili | reverse complement strand
CTTCCCCAATCACCCTGGTGGGCTCATACCCAGGGAGGTCGCCCTTTGAGGAACGGTAGTCAATGATGGGTAAGAGCTTGCTAACCAAGCCAAGACAGGCATGGTCCATAATACTTGGGACCCCCTGAGATGGGGCCAACAATGCCAAGGCGTAGAATCTTGGCTTCCATTAGAGCTTCACAAACAGAAAAAGGGTGTATATATAGGAGGAAGTGCGGCCTGAACAACCTGTGCATGCACTCTGCAAATGGGCCAAAAACATCCAGCTGAGTCAAAACTGTATCCTGCCAAAAGACATAGAGATGGCTGACATGAAAATGGCCTGATACAGAGAG
>NW_008427034.1:0-335 GCF_000622305.1 Nannospalax galili | reverse complement strand
GGAAGAGCAACAAGTATTTTTAACCACTGACTCATCTCTCTAGATCCTAGTTCTGTTTATTCTTAAAATACATTTAACTGGGGAAATATAGTCAAAATGCTATTCTCAAATATATTAAACCCCAAGAAGAAAAAATTGTTTTATGTCATCACACCAGTTTGCAGTTAAGTTTATAAGCACTCTGTACTTAATGAAGTCCCTTCAATGACTGGCCACAGGTACAGTGGCCCCGTCAGATCATAGTGAAGCTGACAATTTCCCATTGCCTACTGTTGTGGTGGTGGTGAAACTGTAGCACAGTGCATGACTCATGACTATGGTGATGTCATTATAAC
>NW_008427033.1:0-335 GCF_000622305.1 Nannospalax galili | reverse complement strand
TCAGTTTAATATTATATTTATTTAGCAGAATAATAGTACTAGGCTCTCCCTTATGGCCACTGACCTGTCTAGCCACTGGTTTCTAGGTCTGATATCAATGTTAGGTATGAACTTCGTCTTATGAAGTGAGCCTTAATATGGATTCAGAAGCTTACCTATTTATTCCAGATTTCCCAATTTATTGCAACAAAGTTTTTCAAAAAAATTCCCTAAAAATTCTTTACATTTCTGTGGTACCAGTTGCAGCGTCTCTTTTTCTCAACACTAACTTTATTTGGAGCTTCTCTTTCTTTTGTTAATTTAGCTGAAGGTCTGTCAATTTCCTTTCTCTTTTT
>NW_008427032.1:0-335 GCF_000622305.1 Nannospalax galili | reverse complement strand
ATAAGGATTAAGAGAATATTTTGAACTGATAAAATATTTTTGTGTTAATTTAATATTTTCAGTTTGTATGTGATTTTACTTAAAATTTAATATGATACCAAGAAAATAATTTTAAGAAACATGAATTCATGTTTACTCTTTGGTGAGAATATGGTTTATCATTTTTCTTTGTTTTTAAAAATATTTTATCTATTGTTATTTTTATTTTATGTGTATAAGTGTATTCTATGCATGTGTGTAAATGTACCCGTGTCCGGCAGTGCCCACAGAGGTCAGAAGAAGGCATCTGATTCCCCCAGAGCTGGAGTTGCTGATGGTTGTTGGCCACTATATGG
>NW_008427031.1:0-335 GCF_000622305.1 Nannospalax galili | reverse complement strand
GTGGGAAGGGAGGTCTCTCTCATTCTCCTACGGCGAGTGAAGGTGACAGGACCTGCAGGGATCATGGTAGCACCAGGCTGCATGGGCTTATCTCGATGGTTGGTGTAGTAGCCTTGCAGTGACTTATGTTTTAAAGTTAGGTAAGTGGCCATGATATTATTAAATTTTTTTTCACATAAAGTCTCTGATGTCCTCAGGGTTGTAGCCCATGTCCCACATGGTTAACACAATTCTGGGATTCGGGGTGCTCCGGGACATCTCTAAGGAAGATGCTAATTTTGAAGGTTCTTCACTGTCCTTAAGCCACTGGTGTCCCATGATGTCATGTATTGTGG
>NW_008427030.1:0-335 GCF_000622305.1 Nannospalax galili | reverse complement strand
CTCCCAAAACTTGAAGGTAAGACCTTATTACTGAAGACAGGCCATATTTTGGACACAGGACTTGGAGAAATGGACTTGCAACTAACCTGGAAGCCACTTCCCTGAAGGCTAGCCCTCATATTTATGAAGAACGCTATGCAAGCTGCTAAGGGAGAGCATCGATCAATGGTCCAAACCCAGCTTTAAGACCTAATAACCACAACAATGATAGGCACACCAAACTATATTGGTGCAATAGTGGAACATTTGTCTTAGTGGGTTACCTAATTGGACTTAAAGTCCATTCAATGGGAGGGAACTCATGTGTGGTATTGTAAACATAGCCAAATACACAT
>NW_008427029.1:0-335 GCF_000622305.1 Nannospalax galili | reverse complement strand
CCAGGCTGGCCTTGAACTCACAGAGATCCACTGGCCTCTGCCTCCTGAGTGTTGGGATCAAAGGTGTGCGCCACCACACCTGGCCCCTATATTCTTTTTGTTCTTTGATTTTTTTGTTCATGTGTTCTTTATTTTTTTTTAAAAATGTTTTATTTATTATTTTCATTTATTATTTTTATTGTATGTGTATGAGTGTATCGCCTGCATGTAGGTAAGTGCACCTGTGTTGTGTAATACCTGCAGAGGACAGAAGAGGCCATTGGATCTCCTGGAACTGGAGTACCGACAGTTGTTAGCTGCCAAGTGGGTGCTGGGATTTGAACCTGGGTCTTCTG
>NW_008427028.1:0-335 GCF_000622305.1 Nannospalax galili | reverse complement strand
AAAAAAAAAAAATCCCAAAACCTTTGTTAAGCAGCAATGGGTTTCCCAAACATCCCTGAAAATCCCAGAGCTGCTGTGGCATTACTGAGTGGTCCAGAGGCTGATCAACGACACAGACAAGATGCTGGCTTGTTGGAACTCCAGGCTAATGTGCTCTTAACAGGGACCACTTTTCCCTTTAGAGCAAACAGTGCCAGCTTTTCTCATCCCTTCAGCAAAATGTCTCTAAGAGAAAATGCCTGAGTCATCCATGTAGTAGAAGTTTTCTAGAACAAATACTGAAAAAGCTAAATGAAACGTGTAGATTAATTTATTTGAACCTTCAAAACAAAATC
>NW_008427027.1:0-335 GCF_000622305.1 Nannospalax galili | reverse complement strand
GAGGACTTCTACCAAATTCTAATATAACTGGAATAAAAATAATAATGACAGCAGACCTCCCCTCAGAAGCCACACACAAAGGGTGAAACGGCACCTTAAGTCACTGAAAGAGGACAGTACCAAGCTACAATCTACACCCAGTGAACGTGTGTCTAAAAGGCCAACATCCAAATACTACACCACAGTGAGTCAAAGAGGACTTGGGGATCCAACTCAGTAACACAGTGCTCGTGTAGTATGCGCAGAGCATGAGGGAGCCCCTCCTCTGCACCACAACCAATCGTCCTTGTTAGAGAAAGTTCAGGCAGAGGGAAGAGATGGGGCAGAATCCCAGA
>NW_008427026.1:0-334 GCF_000622305.1 Nannospalax galili | reverse complement strand
GTGTGTGTGTGTGTGTGTGTGTGTGTACGCATTAGGGATTAAATCCAGGCTCTTGAGCATGGTAGGCAAGCACTGGGGGCATTTTCAGTTATTTATTTTATATGTTTGAGTGTTTTACCTGCATGTATGTAAATGTACCATGGGTGCAATGCCCACAGAGGCAAGATGAGGGTGTCAGATACCCCAGAACTGGAGTTACATCTCTCCAACCCAACTGGGGGCATTTTTAAAGTGAATTTTTATTGAAGTATTTATGTACCCAAAAGAACACAGTATAGGCTGGGCATGGTGGTTCATGCCTGTAATCTCAGCACTTGAGAGGCAGAGGCAGGAA
>NW_008427025.1:0-335 GCF_000622305.1 Nannospalax galili | reverse complement strand
GAATCACTTTATATCACACAAAATGAGTGTTTTCATTCTGATTTCTGTTACTCTCTAAAATAACATCCAAGAACTGCAAGAATGGCCCTTATATTCATTTCTCTCTCTGCCCTCTAAGATGAACAGCAGAGGCCTCAGTACGCTGCAGAAATCATGTTTCATCTCCCCTCCTGTAGCACAAGCCAGTTCTGCCTTACACCTAATTTTCCAGCCATCAAATGAAATACACAAACAAGACATCATTGAACACTTATTTTTGCTATGCCTTATGTATTTTATGATAATTTAATATATAGATAGTATGACTCTTCTGACATTTGAAAGCAACAGCTCTT
>NW_008427024.1:0-335 GCF_000622305.1 Nannospalax galili | reverse complement strand
TGTTGTGATCATATTAACCCTCCCCATTGCCCTCACTCATCTCCCTCTCTCACATTCTTGATCAACTACATCTTTTCAATTTGTATCCATGTTATTTCATTTACTCGTTCAGGTGTTGGGTAGGAAAGCAGGCTGCTGTGTGATCATGACTGCAACAGCCATGTTGTTCAGAAAAGATAGTGTTTACATCTCAATCCCATGCTCCGGTTCTTAATCTTTCTGCCTCCTCCTCTGTAGTGTGTCCTGAGACTTGAACAGAGTAATATAGATTTTGTCTTCATGGCTGTGAACTCAGCAGTCACTAGTGCTCAGTACTTGATCAGTTGTGAGTCTCT
>NW_008427023.1:0-335 GCF_000622305.1 Nannospalax galili | reverse complement strand
AGACGGTTGCGCCAGGAAGCATGCTGTGTCCTACGCCCCTAGTAGAAAGAAAATGATAGCAAATGTAATGGACTCTAAATTTCCCCAAAGACTTGATCTTCATGGACCTTTCTGGAAGCAGGAGAAATGAAGTTCCATAAAGCTTGGGTTGGGGACTGGGCTAAGGGTGGGCAGGAAGGGGTCTCCTGGGCATCAGCATCTCCATCAGGTGTCAGCATAATCTTTCCTTCCCACAGGAAGCTGAGCTGGAACGCCTGGAACGTGAGTTTGCTATTCAGTCACAGATCACCGAGGCTGCCCGCCGCCTAGCCAGTGACCCCAATGTCAGCAAAAAA
>NW_008427022.1:0-335 GCF_000622305.1 Nannospalax galili | reverse complement strand
ACCGGACCTCATGTAGTCTGCCATACATGTTAACTTCAATCCAGTCAAGCATTTGTACCCAGATATCCTTCAGTGTAAATTCATTCACTGGAGTCTAGTCAGCCCATGTAGAGATCATATGTAAGGCATACTCATCCAGTAGTAATCCGTCTCCATTGCTTTTCAGACCAGGGCCAGCCTGCCACCCATTTCTCTCCTCCCCTCTGGGCCTTTGTTTGACTGAGTTGGCATGGGTCCTGTGTTCAATGCCACCATTACCACAAGTTCACACGTGGGAGCTTCCAGTGTCCTGAAAGCTTCTGCTTCCCTGTGTTCATGAACCAGTCCTGGATCTT
>NW_008427021.1:0-335 GCF_000622305.1 Nannospalax galili | reverse complement strand
TTTATGCCAAATATGACTACTGACTTTATACTATTGAATGGCACAGCTTTAGACCTCACTTCCTAGAAAACTGGGTTCTAGTGTTCAATCTTCCACAAGCTTATACATGATATTAAGGCAAGTTATTTAATTCTTGAGCTTCAATTTAATCTGTTGTGAAAATGAAGGGATTAGCATTGAAAGATTATTTCCAAGAACCTTTCTGGCTTTAAAGTTCTGTAATTCTTAAAACGTGCAGTGGCATATAATATTTGTAAGTACTATTTTTGAAAGAGGAAGTTCCCCATCCCCATTATGTTCGTGTAAGGAATTTCTTCTTGAGTGTCTGTAAAGAA
>NW_008427020.1:0-335 GCF_000622305.1 Nannospalax galili | reverse complement strand
ATTTGTGATGGAACAATGAGCGTTGTGATGGCACAATGGAAGATTGTGAAGGCATAAGGTTACACTGTAATGGCACATTGGAGCAATATAATGGCACATGGTGCTATAGTGATGGCACATTTGAGCATTGTGATGTCATTTTGAAGGATTGTGATGTCACACTGGAGCATTGTGATGACACATTGTAGCATTGTGATCACACATTGTGGCATTGTGATGTCATATTGGGTAATTGTGTGGGATCATTGAGCACTGAGTTTGTATATTGAGCTTAGTAAAGACAAAATGGATCATTGTAATGAGAAAATGGTGCATTTTGATGGCACAATGGCACA
>NW_008427019.1:0-335 GCF_000622305.1 Nannospalax galili | reverse complement strand
TTGTGACTTCACAATGGAGCATTGTGAAGTCTTATTGTAACAGTGTGATGGCACATTGGAGCAATATAGTGGTACATAGCCCAACAGGGTTGGCATATTGCATTATTGTGATGTGATATTGCGAAGTCATATGGTTACATTGTGATGGCACATTCGAGCAATATAATGACGCATGGGGAGGTAGTGTTGGCACATTGGAGTATTGTAATGTCACAATGGAACATTGTGAGCTCATATTGTAACATTGTTTTGGTACAATGAAGAATTGTGTGGCCAAATTGCCAATTGTGAGGGGACATTGAGCATTGTGTTTGCATATTGAGCATGATGATGAC
>NW_008427018.1:0-335 GCF_000622305.1 Nannospalax galili | reverse complement strand
CAGGGTGTGGCTAGCATTTTTGTTTATAGCGAATTCTGGGACAGCTTTGCTCGCAAAGCAAAATACAGGACCTTCTCAGGAAAAGGGCACCTGGGGCTCCTTCTGTGTTGTGACTGGTAGTAAAGGATCTGGAATTTTTGCCCACCCAGAAGAGTTGTGACAATTCTCCATCAAAGAAAATAGCTCAAATTTCCAAGCACCTTGGATGCAAAGTACAGTCCGTTCTCCGTTCTCTTAACAGTTAATGGCTTTCTTCAAGCACCAAACTCCAGCCCGAATTTCCTTAGATTCCTTTCAATGGGCTGAAAACTGTCAGTTTAGATAGATGAGCCACA
>NW_008427017.1:0-335 GCF_000622305.1 Nannospalax galili | reverse complement strand
TCCCTTTGATGTTAAATGCTCCCATTCTTTTCTACTTACTTTTGTGGAAAACAAAAAACAACAACAACAACAACAAAAAAAACTGTACATAGAAGGGCGCCTGTCATCTCAATGAACGTGCTGGCTAATCTGGAAAATTGAGCATTTATTCATAAATATTTATTATAAAATCTTCCTGAGCAGACTCCCACATAGCAAGACGGTGTGAAAATGTAACTCAGGTTTTAGAGCCCTTTTTCACACTTAGATTTCTTATTTCAATATCTATCTTTGCTGAACTTTCGAAATATGTCACCAAATCTGTTACTGAATCTGTCCATAAGTGTGTATTTTCT
>NW_008427016.1:0-335 GCF_000622305.1 Nannospalax galili | reverse complement strand
AAAAGTCAAGTATGACACTATCAGTGATAAAAAATTTTTAATTTAGAAAATGATGTCAAATTGTAGGTTTTGGTGAATTAAGACCATGTTTGTGCTCTTTATGATCCAGCCCAGATGCTGGGCAAATATGACTGCAGAGAACAGAAGACAGTGTGGCTGACAGCTTTCCAGGGCTTGAAATGCACAAGGAAGGAAGGCTGGAAAAGAAGCCAGCATGTTCTTGGATCACAAAAAGAAATCTCACTTCTCTTCTGAGATACGTTCTTTTTATTCCCAAATAAACCTTCATAACGACAGTTAACTAAGCTATTGAATCACACCAGAATGTTCTGCTC
>NW_008427015.1:0-335 GCF_000622305.1 Nannospalax galili | reverse complement strand
AAGAGGATCACTTCATTCTGATAAATGGACCCAATGACCAAGAAGACATTACAATCATCAACATATATGCACCAAATCAGGTGTACCCAATTTCATAAAAAGAATACTACAGTACTTTAAGAGACAGATTAACCACACCTCAGTAATAGTCGGTGACTTCAATACCTATCTCCAATACACAGGCCAACGGGACAAAGAATAAACAGAGAGGAATCTGAATTAAATGATAGCATACATCAAATGGACCTAACAGACATCTACTGAATACACCATATGAGCAGCAAAGAATACAACTTTTATTCAGCACCCCATGGAAGTTTCTCTAAAATTGACCA
>NW_008427014.1:0-335 GCF_000622305.1 Nannospalax galili | reverse complement strand
AATCTATGTTCCCAGCCGTGACCATATTTGGCTCAGAATAAACAGTCTTCTTAATGTCTTAAAGCAGAGTTCATATTTTCGTATAGCCAGAGTTTGGTAACAAAAAGAACAAGATGGAGGGGGGCAGGGTAGGCAGCATGATAGAGATAGTTTGGGAATTTTTATTGTCCTTTGAGACAAGTGTTTTACAGCCTATGTTGGTCTCCAGCTTACCGCATAGCCAAACTTGGGTGTGAATCCCTGATCTATCTCACTGCCTCCATCGCTCCTCAAGTACTGGGATTGCAAGTGTTAGGAGCACCAGTGTTTGCCACTATACTGGGCTTTTTTTTTTT
>NW_008427013.1:0-334 GCF_000622305.1 Nannospalax galili | reverse complement strand
GGAGAACTCATGCTACACAAAACTGTTTGCAGGGATAACTAATTGATATCTCCATGAAATAAAAGGCAATAAGTAAGTTATGGTTGACACTCAATATTGCTGGTTGAAACTGTTCCCTGACTGAACTAAACCTTGGTGCCTTTACTGGTGATGTTGAAGAACATACCTAACACCCATTCCAGAATGAAGTGACTTATTAGTAAAGCGTGTTCTAAAATGGTAAAATATGTTCAAGCGTAAACATCTGTTCTAGGGGATCTTAAAATTATCCATTTATATATATACATATTTTATTTATTTATTTATTTATTTATTTATTTATTTATTTATTTAT
>NW_008427012.1:0-335 GCF_000622305.1 Nannospalax galili | reverse complement strand
GGCAGCTAACAACCATCCGTAACTCCAGTTCCACAGGATCCAATGGCCTCTTCTGTCCTCCGTGAGCATTGCATGACATGGGTGCACTTACTCACATGCAGATAATACACACATACACATAAAATAAAAAATAATAAAATATTTTTTTCAGAAAAGAATATTTATCTCTTGTGAGATCCCATTTTGTCCCAGTCTCAGTGATAACAGAAGTAGTGTGTTTTGCTTAGGACTGTGTATATTGGCACTGAAACTGGATGCCCAGCTAATTGCATTAGGAATTTTTCTTATTTATAACTAAATATCCTTCTTCCATAACTCTGCAGGGATCCAAATGC
>NW_008427011.1:0-335 GCF_000622305.1 Nannospalax galili | reverse complement strand
TCCTCCTCTTCCTCCTCCTCCTTCTCCTCCTCCTCCTCCCGTTCCTCCTCCTCCCCCTCCTCCTCCTCCTCCCTTCCCTGCCCTCCCTTCTCTTCAAAGGCATCTTCTGTCTGCCTATGCACTGTCTCTTCATTCACACTTTGTTCTGTGGGGGGAGGGGAGGAAGACTGTGGCTCACATTCACAAGACCCCTCAGCCACAGACTGCAGTCTGGCTGCACCCGAGCAGGATAGATTGATGAACTGGTACCCTTGGGGGCCTCTATCAACTTTTATCCCTTTGATCTTTAAGATCAAGAGGTTTGGACTTGGTAATTTTTATACAGTCCAGCATGT
>NW_008427010.1:0-335 GCF_000622305.1 Nannospalax galili | reverse complement strand
TCTCAGCCCTTTACCACAGAGGTGTTGGAGTTTGACTGAGTATGGGAGAGTGGGGAAGCCACCCTTCTTAAGTTACATTCTCACTGAGGAGTCCAAAAGATTCCAATACATAGCTCAAAATCCATGGCCACATCCACAACTTGTTTAAATTCAGCAGATCACAAAGCAATTTGAATAGACATGAATAGGAGAAGGAGGTTTATGGGGAGGAGCAGGATGTACAGGGTTGGTAAGAAATCAGGGTGAGAGTGGTCAGCATGCATAGATGCATGTATGGACAATTTCTAAGAACAAATGTAATAGAAGTACACACATTTGCGGTTGTATAAAGACAA
>NW_008427009.1:0-335 GCF_000622305.1 Nannospalax galili | reverse complement strand
TATTTTATGTGTATTTATTAACTTACAAAGGAATGAGTACCCAGTGCCTACCCCGCACTGCACCTCAGAGCCTTCTTATCAGACCGTGCCACCGGCCATGCCCATAATTCTCTCACGCCTCTGGGACCGGTGGTAGGCCCAGGTCCATTAAAAGTTGGTCCATTCTGTCTTTCAACTATTGCGTGCACGTCAGTCCCACGGCTTGCTGTTTCCCCATGGCTAGCAGCTTGTCCAACTTGGCTCAAGGCTTCACTCCCAAGGTGGCTCCCAGCTACACCCCCATGGTCCACACTCTGTGGCAGGCCCTGCCCATTGGAGGAACTAGCCAATTGGGA
>NW_008427008.1:0-335 GCF_000622305.1 Nannospalax galili | reverse complement strand
TACAAATGGATTAAGGACCTCAACACAAGACTTGACACTCTAAAACTACTAGAGGGAAAAGTAGTATAGTTCAACATAAAGGGTCATAATACATAATGAATTTTTTTTCTAGAACTGTTGTAGCACAGGAAATAAAACCCATAATTGAGAAATGGGATCTCATGAAGTTACAAAGCCTCTGTACAAAAAAGAAAACTGAAAACTGAGTGAATAAGCAGCCTACAGAATTAGAGAAAATCATAGCCAGCTATGTATCCCACAGAGCATTAATGACAAGAATACACAAAGAACTCAAAGTCTAAACACCAAGAAACTAACAACTCAATTAAAAAATG
>NW_008427007.1:0-335 GCF_000622305.1 Nannospalax galili | reverse complement strand
CACATGGCAGCTAACGACTGTCTGTAACTCCAGTTCCAGGGGATCCGACAGTTTCTCCTGACCTCCGTGGGCATTGCAGTACATGCAGGCAATACACTCACACATATAAAATAAAAATAATAATTAAAATATTTTTTTAAAAAGAGGTGACTAGTACATTTTTCAGCTGTGCTGTTGCTAAATATGATTAGAGGAGAATTTTTATGTTTTTTGTAAATAACAGTTTTATTGAGATACAATCCAAATTATCTTTTTGAAATATGCACTTCAGTATTTTACAGTGTGTTCTCAGAGATAGCAGCTATTAGTTATCTAATTCTAGAACAATTTCATCA
>NW_008427006.1:0-335 GCF_000622305.1 Nannospalax galili | reverse complement strand
TTTTATTCTCAAAATGAATGTTTTAAGAACTATACCTGGACTCTGTTCTTATCGAACCATATCATTCTGACAGTTAAATTTTGTTTTCTTATCACAAACTTTATAGCATAAATCAAGTCCAAAACTGATCTGAACTGGAGCCTTCTGTCCTAGTTACTGATAACTGTCAACTTGACACAGACTAGAGTGATGTGAGGAAGGAATCTCAGTGAGGAGTTGCCTAGATCATACTGGCCTGGATATGTCTGTGGAGTGATTGTCTTGAGTGTTCATTGATGTAGGAGTGCCCAGCCCATTGTTGCCAGCACCATTCCCTGGGCAAGTGGATCTGGACT
>NW_008427005.1:0-335 GCF_000622305.1 Nannospalax galili | reverse complement strand
AATATTTATGACCAAGGATTAATATGCAGACTATACAAAGAATTTTTTAAAATTTTTATTATTTTTATTTTCTGTGTATCAGTGCATTGCCTGCATGTATGTGACTGCACCTGTGTCATGCAATGCCACAGAGGTCAGAAGAGGGCATCAGATTGCCCTGGAACTGTAGTTAAGGACAGTTCATAGCCACCATGTCGGTGCTGGGAATCGAAGCCGGGTCCTATGCAAGAGCAGTCAGCTCTTAACCACCGTACCATCTCTCCAGCCCACAAAGAATTTTTTAAATAATTTTTTAATTTTTAATAACTACATGATTAGAAGAAGCATTTCATTAC
>NW_008427004.1:0-335 GCF_000622305.1 Nannospalax galili | reverse complement strand
TTTTCTTTAAACATATTATTCCATTTTAACACAAGTTATCATTATGTAACCCACAATGGTCTGGTGGTCATGGTAATCCTCATGCCTCAACCTTCAAAGTGAGTGCTAAGGTCACAGATGTGTCAGCATGCCTAGCTCTAACTTATTATTGTTAATTGTGATGGGTCTGGAGTTCAGTTACCAAGAGTAAGTATTTCTGAGTTCCAATATACCCCATTTCATGGGATTCCATATAAATAGGGAATCAGCATTGAGGAGCAAAGGGTAAGGTAGTCAATACTTTAAAGGAAAACACTAAGGGAAATACACAGAAAAATGGCAACAATTGTATTTTC
>NW_008427003.1:0-335 GCF_000622305.1 Nannospalax galili | reverse complement strand
ATGCACACATAAATAAATGCAATTTAAAACCTTTTAAAAGTGAAATGTTATGAAATCAATGACACAATAGTTACAAACCTCCATAGTCACTGTATTAGTTACTTTTCTGTTGCTGTGATAAAACATGACCAAGGCCACATAGAGAAGAGTTTATTTGGCTTACGGTTTCAGAGGGCTAAAAGTCCATCAAGGTGGGAGGCATGGCAGGAGGCAACTGGGCAGAAAGCTGAGTGCTCACATCTTTAAGCAGGGACAGGAAGCAGGGAGAGCAAGGCTGGAAATGGGGCGTGGCTATGAACTCTAAAAGCCCACCCCCAGTGATGTGCTTCCTTTGG
>NW_008427002.1:0-335 GCF_000622305.1 Nannospalax galili | reverse complement strand
CCATCCATTTTTCTGAAAATGGCATAATTCCATTGTTCTTTATGGCTGGATGAAAATATGTTGTATTTACCACATTTTTGTTATCCATTCCTCTGTTGTTAGACACCTAGTTTGGTTCTGTAAGATAGTTATTGTGGATAGTGCTGCAGTGAACACTGGTGTGATACGTTGATTTAGAGTCTGTTAGGTAAATAACCAAGAATCATGTAGCTGGGTCACTTAGCAGACCTAGTTTTAGATCAGGGAACCCTCCATACAAGTACATCAAGGCCCCTTCTTCTGCATTCTTGTAGCTTTGCTGTGTGTGTTTTCCGATGACCACGATTCTGAGTGGA
>NW_008427001.1:0-335 GCF_000622305.1 Nannospalax galili | reverse complement strand
CCCCCCCAGTTATCAAGTGAGATTTTCTTTTCTTGGTGGCTCTATACTGCTTATATTTCAGGTAACAGAAAAACCACTCTGGTAGGTGAGGTGTTTGAAAAAATTCAGAAGTGAATTTTTTGTTGTCATTGGCCTTCAGAGAATTGAAGACTTAAAATATGGACCATAGTCCCCACAATGACTCCTCCTAACTTGACATTGGTGATTAATCTTCTGTTCAGACATCTCCGCCCCAAAATTTTTTAATAAAGGTTCCTAGGGGGCTGGAGAGATGGCTCAGTGGGTAAGAACATTGGTTTTTCTTACAGAAGACCCAAGTTCAAATCCCAGCACCC
>NW_008427000.1:0-335 GCF_000622305.1 Nannospalax galili | reverse complement strand
CCACTCTGTCCCCTCCCGTCCGGTGCACTGCATGTCCACTCTGTCCCCTCCTGTCCAGCATACTGCTTCAGGTTTTGGCTGAAGCAGTAAGACAAATAAAGACGACAGAGGGGATTCAAATACACATAGGAAAGGACGTCAAAGCATCCTTGAGTTGCAGATGGTGTGAGTCTATACATAAAAGACCACTAGAAAACCCTACAGCTGATAAACACATTCGGCAAATTAGCAGGTTCCAAAATTAGCACGCACACATCCTACATACAAACGAGAAACGTGCTGAGAAAGAAACTGTGACAACGGAACAATTTAAATCGGCCTGAAACAGGTCTATT
>NW_008426999.1:0-335 GCF_000622305.1 Nannospalax galili | reverse complement strand
TTATTGGATCTATGAGTGAAGGGTTCAGTCTCTGAGAAATGACTACGTATGGCTTAATTGAATGATTTTTGTATATTTGAAAGATTGCTTATCTTCAAGAGATCAAAATGAGGGAGGATGCTGTTGTTTAGTGCTGATGTTTGGAGTGTTTGTGCCTGTGATGGAATCTGTATTCACAGAAATCTATGTGCCCATTTAAGTGGCATTTGGCCTCGGTGCACCTAGGTTAAAATTTGAAGCTATTTGCCGCTTTAAATTACTTTAATCACCAAAGATTTTTCAAAAGGCAGAGCTTACTTTATGTATCATTTATTGACGAACTTTAGTCCCCAAAT
>NW_008426998.1:0-335 GCF_000622305.1 Nannospalax galili | reverse complement strand
CTCGATCACTAATTAACTGCATAACTGGTGCAAACCACTTAAACCTTTTTTTCACTGGTTAACCTTTCAGCAAGAATGCAAAAATCAACACTTGCTAACCACAGGATACTGTAGCACTATTTAAAGGATAAAGAAAATTATATATATATAAAACGTAGCTTTAGGGAGAAATGAAATTTATAAAAATACTGAATAATATTTAAGAATGCAAAGCTGGAAGCTTAAAAATAATGTGAAAACCATATCTAAAATGTTTTTCACATTGTTATGGAGTCTACAGAAAAAAAGCAATTAAAAAGCCCTTGCTATTAGCAAGAGTCCCAGAACCACTGTTT
>NW_008426997.1:0-335 GCF_000622305.1 Nannospalax galili | reverse complement strand
AGAAAATTAACACAAAACTGAAAGCAGTCTTAACTGTGCTGAGTAATAAAATCCTATTTCTTGCCAATTAGAAGGCCTTGTGACTGTGAGTGTGAGTTTGTGCATGTGAGTGTGGTTTCTGTGGAGACTCATCCACCTGGAAACAGCTCTTCTCTGGTGTGTTTATGTTTACTAAGCAGTGCTGGAGAGCTCATAGCAAATCAGACCTCACAACATCTGCTGTAAGCATCCCTTATAGGTTTGTCTAGTTTGTGAATCTGTAAGTTTGCAAATGATTATACAAAGTCTAGAAATCTCTTCATAATGTATGCCATCTGAAATTTGGTGACAATTTA
>NW_008426996.1:0-335 GCF_000622305.1 Nannospalax galili | reverse complement strand
GCACGCGTGCACCTGCACATACCATGGAGGACATGGTGGGGTCAGAGAATACCTTCTAGAATTGATTCTGTCCGTCCATCGTGGGTCTTTGGTTTAGCAGTAGGCACCTTGACCCACTGAGCTATCTTGCCAGTCCTCCTCCCTTCTTCCCTTTTAAACAGCTTTGCTGAGATATAATTTCAATATAGTAAAATTCACTTATTTTAATGGATTTCACACATTTAATGGATATGGTAATTGTGTACAATCAGGTACACAATAGCTCAATAAGGATTTAAAATAATTCCATTACCCAAAAACTGCCTTTTAAAAATGTACATTAGCTGTCCCCACCA
>NW_008426995.1:0-335 GCF_000622305.1 Nannospalax galili | reverse complement strand
GATGGCTCAGGGGTTAAGAGAACTTGCTGTTCTTGCAGAGAACCCAAGTTTAGTTCCCAGCAACTCATATAGCGGCTCGAGACTGCCTGTGACTAGTGCTCCAGGGGATCCCATGCCCCCTCCTTGACTTTGCAGACAGCGTGCACGCACGCACGCGCGCACACACACACACACATGCACGCACGCACACAAATACATACACACATATATATATGCAAATATGTACATATATATATACATGTGATGAGGGGACTGGAGAGATAGCTCAGAGGAGTGCACACTTCTCTTACAGAGGACCAGAGTTCTGTTCCCAGCATCCACATCTGACTGCTCAC
>NW_008426994.1:0-335 GCF_000622305.1 Nannospalax galili | reverse complement strand
TTTCTTTGCTACTGAATTCAACTCCATTGTGTAAATGCAGCACATTTTCATTATCCACTTGTCAGTTGAGGGGCACTTGGGTTGCTTCTATTTCTTAGCTATTGTGAAAAGAGCAGCAACCAACATGGATGTACGAGTGTCTCTGCAGAAGCATGCGTCTTTTGGGTATATGCCAAGGAGTGGTATAATCAGATCACATGGTAGGTTCATTTTCAGTCTTTTAAGAGTTCTCCATACTGCTTTCCACAGTGGTTGCATGAGCTGCAATCCCACCAGCAGTGAACGAGTGTTTCCCTTTCTCCACATCCTCACCAGCATTTGGAGTCTTTTGTTCT
>NW_008426993.1:0-334 GCF_000622305.1 Nannospalax galili | reverse complement strand
ACAACCTTCCTAAACAACCTAGGACCGAGTGCACAACACAGGAGCCTGTGGGGGTGTTTCCCATTCAAACCATGATAATCTATGTACTATGCATTTCTTAATCACACTGTGGTAGAATTACAGAGCAGGAAAGAGAATCCTGAAGTCCTCCAGAGAGTGGCAAGATATAAAACCAGAGCAAACAAATATCCTGCCCCAGGTCACACAACTAGTTGACTGCAAGTGCTGGTACCAAGGAGCCAAGACAGCAGGCCTTAGATTGGTGCTCCTCAGAAAGACCAGGCATTTGGGGGCTGGAGAGATGGCTCAGTGGTTAAGAGCACTGGCTGCTCTT
>NW_008426992.1:0-335 GCF_000622305.1 Nannospalax galili | reverse complement strand
CCCAGGGGACATGGTCTGGGTCAAAAGACACAAAGTAAAAACTCTCAAACCTAGATGAAAGGGACCTTATGCTGTGCTGTTTACCACCCCCACTGCTCTAAAGGTTGACGGTATCACTCCCTGGGTCCACCACACCCACATTCAGAAGGCCTTACCCCTTAAAGACTCAAAATTCAGTGTAAAAAAGTGGGAGGGGCAACCAAATCCTGCTAATCCCTTAAAGTTACAGCTGAGCCGGACATAAAAGGATTCCTGCTGATAAGCTCCCTATTATGGACTATCCGGAGGACAGCAGAGTTGATGGAAGCCTGAGGCACCAACCCCCACCAACCGGT
>NW_008426991.1:0-335 GCF_000622305.1 Nannospalax galili | reverse complement strand
ACACACACACACAATATCATACTGTAAGCAACTTTATAATTATATGTTGGACTGCATTTGTAGCTAACTTTTCCTGCATGTGGCTGCAAGCTTGGGGTTGGACATGCCAGGTAGTGCAAGGCATGAAAAATGGCAGAGAGAAGTGTGCTTTTCCTTCACAACCACGATTTCTTCCTTCTTTCTAGATCTCTTTATTGTGGTTTTTAATGAAGAATTAGGTGAAAGAGTATTTTAAGTCTATGGAATTAGGGTCAAATCATATGAATGATTAAAGGATGGCATAGATGCACTGGTTTTGCATCTAAGTTGTGAATGACACACCCCAGGACAATTAG
>NW_008426990.1:0-335 GCF_000622305.1 Nannospalax galili | reverse complement strand
TATTATTTGTTAACAGAGCATAGGCTAGGGGTTTATTTACAAAAGAGTGGGCACCACACATTTACAGCTGCTCTATAATGAATGTGTATTTAAGTCCACACTCAAACACTGATCCTGTGATCTCCTGACAGCTGAAAAAAAAGGTGAGAGAGGTGCCTCTTGGTGGTTTCATCTTTTATAACCTTTACCCCTCCCCACATGCAGCTAAGGTCGACTAATTCAGTGGTAGGGGTAACCAACTCCCCCCTCGACTTCTTGATGAGCATGGTAAGGAGGTATGACTGCAGCTTTCCAGCATAGTGGTCAGAGGACATTTCCAGTTAACACTCCACCCC
>NW_008426989.1:0-335 GCF_000622305.1 Nannospalax galili | reverse complement strand
TGATGACAAAGTGTAGCAATATGATGGAACATGGGGTGATAGTGCTTGGCATTGGAGCATGTTGGATTCACATGGAATATTGAGATGTCAAGTTGGAACATTGTGAAGTCATATTGTAACATTGTGATGGAACATTGCAAGAATATAATGGCACATGGGGCCATGGGATTGGAACATTGGAGCACTGTGATGTCACATTTGAGCATTGCGAAGTCATATTGTAACATTGTGATGGCATCTTGGAGCATTGTGACCGCACACAGGGTGATAGTTTTCGCACACTGGAACATTATGATGTCACAATAAAACATTGTGAAGTCATATTGTAATATTGT
>NW_008426988.1:0-335 GCF_000622305.1 Nannospalax galili | reverse complement strand
CGGGCATGGTGGTACATGCCTTTAATTTCAGCACTCATGAGGCAGAGGCAGACAGATGACTGAAATCAAGGCCAACCTGGTCTGTTGGGGAGACAGGGAAAACTTATTTTAAAAAGACAAAGAAAAAATATTCCTGACACAACTGCAAGTTTGATTTTATTCAATAAAAATAGAGCATTTTAGGTTTAAAGGGAAAAAAGAGGAAGAAGAAATAATGAGTCTTTTTAATTTTTTGCTCTTTTTGAGACAGGGTCTCCCTGTAGCCTAAGCTGGCCTAGAGCTCACTATGTAGGCCAAGCTGGCCTTGAACTCACAGAGATCCATCTGCCTCTACC
>NW_008426987.1:0-335 GCF_000622305.1 Nannospalax galili | reverse complement strand
GGTGCTTGGGTGGAATATTTGGTAGATGTCTGTTAGGTCTATTTGATATATGGTTGTCCCCCAGGTGACTGGTTCCTCCGAGGGGCAGGGCCTGCCACAGAAAATGGACTGGGGAGGGGTTTTCTGCACCATCTTGGGACAGAAGTTGCAAGCTTGGGGGAACGCAGGCTGCGGCAGTTGTGGAGAGAGAGAGAGATGGTCCCGGCACCTCACCCATGTGGACACGAGAGGGGCCATTTACTGACCTGGGATGAGACTGCGGGCCCAAGATGTGTAGGCAAAAGTTAACAGAGGCTATGAGACTATGGGCAGCCATGGGAGCATCTGAGCTATGG
>NW_008426986.1:0-335 GCF_000622305.1 Nannospalax galili | reverse complement strand
CTGTCATAGGTTCTGAATCTGGGAATGTGCCAAGCTCCCTCCAAACTGTATGTTTGTGTGAAGAGGGAAGAGACCTGGAAACAATTATGAAACAGAAAGAGGAAGATCAATAGTAAGTAGGGAGACCAGAGGGTTGAACAGAAATGGTCATTTCAGGAGGATGGTCATCTGCCTTGAGATCTTGGATGCAAATTGGACTTGACATGTTTGAACCTACCAGTTTTCTCTAAGAAAATTATCCAAGGGTTTGGGGCTAAAATTTAAAAGCAAGGAAAGTGATGGTGATGGTACTTACAGAGAAGGAAAATTGGAAGTCAAACATTCAACAGTAAGAG
>NW_008426985.1:0-335 GCF_000622305.1 Nannospalax galili | reverse complement strand
AAATGGGTAAAATATGACTTGTATGCTTTTATGCTTCAAAAAATGTGTTGATTTAAAGCAATGTTAGCTTTTAAAAAGACAGTTGCTCTAAGAAGTTCTTGAGACTGCCTCTATGGCAAATATCAAGTGGTGGATAAAGCAATTTTCTGGGAAATCAAGCATCTTAATAATAACAGATCATAAGCCTTTAATGTAAGACTGGGTAGAGTTAGAGTATTTACTCACTTCCTTGTCCCAGTGTGGACTGGGAGGAACTGATGACCTTAGTTTACCCCCAAATACATCTCTTGCTGTATTAGAATCAACATCCTTGAAGATCATTCTTTTTAATTTTT
>NW_008426984.1:0-335 GCF_000622305.1 Nannospalax galili | reverse complement strand
CCAGCACCCGCCTGCTCAACAGCACCCTCCATGTCAGCATGTTTGAGGTGGTCCAGGAGCACTCCAACAGGTGCCTTCCCTCAGCTTAGGTGCCCACCCCACCTCAGAGTCTCATAGTCAAGGCTCTGGCAGGGGTCCTGTTCAGTCTGGATATGGGGTTGCATTTCCAAGAGAAGAAAGGGGAGCATCATAAGAGAGATGCCTCAGATATGGGAAAGAGGCTTGGTCAGGAACTCCCTTCCCTGCCATGGTGTCTGTGGGGCCCTGGATAGACCCCAGATCACTGAGCCAGCTTCCCCAGCAGCAGATGGACACAATAACAGTTGGGGCGGGGG
>NW_008426983.1:0-335 GCF_000622305.1 Nannospalax galili | reverse complement strand
GAAAAGAAAGTAAAATTAATACCTCAGGTTTAAGAAGAGAAGGCCTCAGCAGTTGATGCTGCCAAAGGAAATTAAAACAAAAAAATTTAGAAAATAATTCAGATAGGAAACAGAATAAGATTGAAAAGAGAGGAGGGAAAAGACGACAACTTAAAACTTGTTACTTTAGGATTGTGATTCATTATTCATGTGATAGCAACCAAAACTATTAAATGATATTTTAGACAATTACTTGTGAACATAAAGTAACAAGGAATCCAGTTGTTTTAATTTCATGAATGCTTTAACTAACCAAAATGTAATAACCTTAATAAACAAGTCCTACAAAGATGGTT
>NW_008426982.1:0-335 GCF_000622305.1 Nannospalax galili | reverse complement strand
GCAGGTGGATCTCTGTAAGATCGAGGCCATCCTGGTCTACATAGCAAGTTCCAAACAGGCTGGGGCTACACAGAGACCCTGTCTCAAAAGACCCCAATATTGTGCGGTATGGACTTGCTGGGAGACTATGGAAGCCATTTTCTAAACTGTGAGCCCAAAAGAGTTACAGTTGCTGTCTTCTCGCACCTAAAACCCAAGGATTCTAAGAGTAAGAAAGATTTAGAATTGAGAGCCTATGCTCAGAAATCCATAGGAATTCCATGGAAGAAACTGAGCTGTCTGCACTATTGCCGGCCTGTGTCCTGGCAGAAATGGCAAGTGGGAGTAAAAAAAAA
>NW_008426981.1:0-335 GCF_000622305.1 Nannospalax galili | reverse complement strand
TTAATTAATTTTGAGATAGGTCTCACTGAACCTGGGGCTCATGACTCAGCTAGGCTGACCAGAAATCTCTAGGGAACCTCCTTTTCCTGCCTTCCAGTGCTGGGGTTGCAGGTGTGTGCAGCCACACCTGGCTTTTATGTGAACACTAGGGATTGAACTCAGGTCCTTGACCTTACACAGCAAGCCCTTTACTGAGCTGTCTCCCCAGCCCCAAAGAGAGGCTCTTACCATTCTTCTTCTAGAACCAGAGGGGTGTGGAATGCCAAAAATCCTGACTTTCTACAGGCTTTGACTGGATGTTTCAGGATCACCTGAGCACAGCAGGCTCTGCTCAG
>NW_008426980.1:0-335 GCF_000622305.1 Nannospalax galili | reverse complement strand
AGGACAACTTGTGGGAGTTGGGACTATCCTCCACTATGTGGGGCCCTCATATTGAATTCAGATCACCAAGCTCAGGAGCAAGCACCTTGACCCATTGAGTCATCTCACTGGCCCACATGTTATGTTATCTCCTGGTACAGAGCCAATTTTTCTGTGACTTATTTCTTTTACAGTATTGCATGCTTCTGTGGAGCAGAATTTTAATGGGGGAATGTAAGTTAGAGGACACATTACCATTTAGGATGTTTTCTTAAATATTATTTATTGCTAATTTTATTGCCTTTATGAGACCACACGTTTTACCTCAGGGGAGAAATAATAAAAGATTTATGATT
>NW_008426979.1:0-335 GCF_000622305.1 Nannospalax galili | reverse complement strand
TCTGCAAGAGAAGTCAGTGCTCTTAACCACTGAGCCAACTCTCCAGCCCCAAGTTTAATTCTTTAGTGGTGCTTTCTCATACTCTTAAAACTACAGTTACAAGCTTGGTACTTGTGCCAGACGACATGAAAAACTAGTTTCACAAAGAACAAAACACATTCTACAGGTTTACATTTAAAGTAAATCAATAGGCTACAAAGAGTATATTAGTATCTTACACAATCTATAGATTTTAACAATTTCCAAGAAGGCTAGTCAGCCGGTGATTAAATTTAACATTAAAGAATCATCCTATGTTTTGCAGTACCATGACTTAGACTTATGTTTTTCTCTGA
>NW_008426978.1:0-335 GCF_000622305.1 Nannospalax galili | reverse complement strand
AACCCGGGTCCTCTGCCAGAGCAATCACTGCTCTTAACTGCTGAGCCATTTTTATAGGTCTGTCAAAATACATTTTAACTGAAAAGTTCCAGTGGATGAAAGACTCTTGGTCATTCTTGAGAAAATTCTGCTCAAAATGCAGCCTGGGGTAGTGTGACGCCTCAATAGTAAAGGCTTTTTCTGCCACAGCTTTTGACCTGAGTTTGATCCCTCCAATCCTCAGATTGGAAGGAGTGAACGGACTCCTGCAAGCTGTCCTCTGATCTTCAGACATTCAACATGGCCCAAGCAGTCTCCAATACACATACACAAAGACGTACACACACACACACACA
>NW_008426977.1:0-335 GCF_000622305.1 Nannospalax galili | reverse complement strand
CCGTTCCCCCGTCCCCTCCACCTCGGTCCCACCCCGTTCCCTCCTTCTCGGTCCCCCCAGTTCTCCCATTCCCCGCCTCCTCCCCTCCGCCCCCGCCTCCCCGTGCCTGGAGCGAGCCTCCCTGTCCCCTCGGCAGGAGGCCAGACAGCCCTGTGGGTCCGTTCCCAGGCCGGCCTCGACCCCTGTCTGCGGCCCTGGGCCTTTCTGTAGTTCTCAGGGACACCTACCAGGTCGTCTTTTCTGAGGTCAACAGGACGCCCGAGTCGGGTTGAATCCGCAGCCCCGGGCTGGGCATCCCCTTCTAGTCCGCGCCTCTGGGTCGGGTCTACAGCCTC
>NW_008426976.1:0-335 GCF_000622305.1 Nannospalax galili | reverse complement strand
AGACAGACAAAGAGGATCATGAGGCACATGGTCTCTGTAAACAAGCGGTCTTTATGGAAGTTTCCCATGTGAGAGAAACAGCTTTCCAGGGTGGCATGAAGAAACTTGCCTGAATATTTCTGATTTCATCTGAAAGATTATTTACCTGACATGAATTATAATAGCATATTACCAAGAAGCGACATCTGCTGAGATGATAGCTAAAAGAGCTTGTGTTTGTTTGGTTTTGTTTTCCAACCCATTTGATGAAATTAAAGCATTAGGAAATAGTCATGATGATTTTACACTCAATCTCTGTATTGGTGGCAGAGAACTGTAACTGACTTTTTGTCAAC
>NW_008426975.1:0-335 GCF_000622305.1 Nannospalax galili | reverse complement strand
TATTTAACTACCTCGCACAGGTGTGATTTAATCTTCCATCACATCTAAACCAAATGCCATAGACTGGCATTACTTATCTATTTTTCTATTTGCCAAGCTTTCTATCACTTAAGCCTAGTTCTGACCCCACACCCCCCACCCCCACCGCCAAGTCGATACACACAGCACCAGTAGGCAGACAGAGCAATGGAAATCGTGAACATGGATGAGACACAAATATTATCCCAGTCAGGTTAGACGGATGCACGGTGTGAAGCCATGGGCTTTGTTACGGTCTGGATGTGAAAACTGATGTGCAGACTCATATTCTCTGTGCTTTCTCTCCAGCTGCTGGT
>NW_008426974.1:0-335 GCF_000622305.1 Nannospalax galili | reverse complement strand
GAACATTGAAAAGTCATATTGTAGCATTTTGATGGAATATTGGAAAAATATTTTGGCACATGGCACGATAGTATTGGCTAATTGGAGTATTGTGATGTCACAAGGGAACACTGAGAAGTCATAAGTTAGCATTGTGATGGCACATTGAAACAATATATTGGCATATGGGGCATTAATGTTACATCGGAGCATTGTGATATCACACCAGAACACTGTGATTTCATATTGTAATATGGTGATGTAATTATAGAGCAAAATATAGGCACATGGGGTAATAGTATTGGCATACTGGAGCATTGTGACATCAAAATGGAACATTGTGAAATGACAAAGGA
>NW_008426973.1:0-335 GCF_000622305.1 Nannospalax galili | reverse complement strand
CAAATAGCAATGGTAAAACCCATAGTTCAAATGTCCATGCTTTCAGGGCACAATTCCCTGCAGCTCAAAATTTTCATAATTTCTACTTATCAAACTTTGCTAGGAGCTTATTTCAAATTCCCAAACCTGTAGTAAAGAAAAAAAAAAAAGCCCTTTAAATGGAAGAGGATTTTTTAGGTGCATTGATGAGAAATACCACTGGTACTCTGTAAAAACAGAAAGATGTAAAGTAAAAAATACACAATCAGAGAATCTGCTTCCATTTAGAGTAGGGCTCTGGAAATAAGCTTACAATCTGCTCTAGTATGGGACTTTAATTATGGTAGGGAAATCTT
>NW_008426972.1:0-335 GCF_000622305.1 Nannospalax galili | reverse complement strand
CTAGGGTTAGGGTTAGGGTTCGGTTTCGTGTTCGAGTTCAGTATGGGCCTGGGGCTTGGGTTCGGCTTGGGGATGTGGTTGTGGTTGAGCTTCATGTTTGCATTCGGGTTCACGTTCTGATTAGTGTTGGGGTTAGGGTTCGGGTTTGGCTTCGGGTACAGGTTAGTGTTAGGTTTAGGTTTCGAGTTAGTCTTAGTGTTAGGGTTAGGGTTAGGTTAGAGGTTAGGGTTAGAGTTAGGGTTTGGGTTCTGGTTCGTTTTAGGGTTAGGGTTGGGTTAGGGATACGGTTAGGATTAAGAGGTAATGCTAGGACTAGGTTTATGTTTAGGGTTAGG
>NW_008426971.1:0-335 GCF_000622305.1 Nannospalax galili | reverse complement strand
TGTGACATCACAATGCTCAATATTCCTTCACAATGCCCCAGTGTGTCATAACAATTTTCAGTGTGCCATCACAATTCCGCAATGTGTCATAACAATTTTCAATGTGCCATCACAATTCCCTAATATGTGATCACAATGCTCCTATGTGTCATCACAATGCTCCAATAAGACATTGCAATCCTCAGTGTGCCATCACAATGTCCCAGTGTGTCATGACAATGCTCAATGTTTCACCAAAATGCTCAATGTGCCCTGACAATGCCTAATGTGCCATTACAGTGCTGCAATGTGTCATCACCATGCTCAATGTGCCATCACAGTGCTCATTGTCCCCT
>NW_008426970.1:0-335 GCF_000622305.1 Nannospalax galili | reverse complement strand
GGCAATTATTAGTGTCCCCTGTTGCTAGGAAACACTAGGATCTGATGTAGATAAAGGTGAGCAGTGGTCAGAGCAGTCTTCAGGAAAAGGAACAGGGGTCAAGTCACTAAGGAAGAAACTCATGAATCATATCACAACTATTAGATCTGAATTTTTTTCTTGTTAATTCTCTGTATATGACAAAACACTTATGTATGACATACAATAGGATTATTATACTTAAAATAATCAAGAACACTGGTTGGCTTAACGAAGTGAAGGTAACAAATTTATTGGCTATGTTTCCCTGTGTTTATGAAATAGCTTATTCACACTTGGAGTGTTTAAACAAATCT
>NW_008426969.1:0-335 GCF_000622305.1 Nannospalax galili | reverse complement strand
ACTACAGGGCTTCAGATGATGGTGGGAAGGGAGGTGCATCCATGGCTGCTGTCTGGTGGAGTAGGGGCATCAGCCCAGTGAAAGGGGATAGCCACAAAAAGATAGTGGGATGTGGGGAAGGACCCAGGTTCATTACCCATGGAAGGGGAGGGTGGGTGAAATGTTCAGGCCAGTGAAGAGGGGCGCCTTGCTGCTGTGGTGATTGGGCAAGAGGAAAATGGGGCTCCTGCTACATGTTTGGTGGGGCCTTCATTGCCTGACACCAACGTGCTTTTTGTTCTTTCGCACTCACAGGCCACAGAGGAGACTGCTACAGTCAGCTCACATCCCTGTCC
>NW_008426968.1:0-335 GCF_000622305.1 Nannospalax galili | reverse complement strand
CTATACATCTATTATGTGGACAGAACACATGTAGGAAGCAGGAAGGCCCCAGAGCTCACCAACTGTCCTGTTTTATTTCTTATCCCCTCTGTGTTTACCCAGGATCCAGAGCATTAACAGTCCTCATTTTGAAAAGTTGAAGTGAAGAGTCACAAACAGTGGAAGTAAGACTGTAATTGAACTTTCATCTGATGCTAAGGAAGGCTTCACTAAGAAGTCACGTGCAAATGACCTGGTAGGTAACCTGATGTGTAAAGAGCCAAAGGTGAGTGTGGGCATTCTACTAGGTGAGCCACTGAAGTAAGATTCTCTCTAACTGTGGAAGAAAACCAATG
>NW_008426967.1:0-335 GCF_000622305.1 Nannospalax galili | reverse complement strand
TGGATAAGAACTGGCAGGGATGCCAGGTGCTCTAGGGGAGAAAGGGCAGGTGTCAGAGGTCCAGAGGAAATGAGGAAATGCCTCCAAGGAAATAGAATTGACTTGGATAGGTTGGACAGTGTGTGAGTCAGGTGACAGTCCATCATGGCCTGACAACACCTAGGCCTATATACATTGTTGGGGCCTCTTTGGTAATCTAAATGCTTCTCCTTTTCCTGATAAGAAAGGAAATAATATCTGCCTTACAAACTTATGCCCATGAGTGTGACCTGTTCTGGGTTAGTGATTCCTGTGTCAGGAAGCACTAGCCTTGAGTACATCCTCAGTCTTTCCTC
>NW_008426966.1:0-335 GCF_000622305.1 Nannospalax galili | reverse complement strand
AAGAAAGCTAGCTGAGCATGAGCCTGTGAGGGAGCCAGCAAGCAGCATCCTGCATGGTCTCTGCCTCAAGTTCCTGCTTGAATTCCTGCCCCGACTTCCCTTAGTGATGGACTGTGACCTGGAAGGAAGTGTAAACAAAATAAACCCTTTCTTCCCTTTCAGTTTGATCAGAGTGTTTTATCAGCAACAGAATGAACAGAGCAATCAGATGTAAATTCACAATGGTAGTGGATTTGGGACAGCAATGAGAAGAGGATTTACAGGACAGACGTTACTGTAGGTTGAAGTCTATTTTGTAAGATACTAGAATTGCAACCCCTGCTTGTTTCTTAGTG
>NW_008426965.1:0-335 GCF_000622305.1 Nannospalax galili | reverse complement strand
GGAGCTCAGAGGATGACTTGTGAGAATCATTTCTCTCCTTTCACCTTGTAGGTCCTGGGGATCAAACTCAGGCCTTCAAGATTAGCGGCAAGCACCTTTACTTGCTGAATCAGCTCATGGACCCTGAGCCTGGATTTATTCTTGAGACAGAAAGGAAGTGAGATTGCTTTCTAATTCCATGTGGTGATAAATAATTATTTTGTGCATTACATTGGTCAGATTAGGTCAGTGGGGAGTTAAGAGAGAAGATTATGCTACATTGGTTTAGGCTATCTTGTTCCACTGTCTTTGTCCCTTATCTACATATGGCAAGCCAGGCTTCTCCTGCTGTACTG
>NW_008426964.1:0-335 GCF_000622305.1 Nannospalax galili | reverse complement strand
AAAAAAATACAACTTTTAGGTTTTTTTTTTAATTGACATATAAATTGTATGTGTTATAATATATAATGTTATGCTTTGATATGTATATGGTGTAAAATGATTTAGTCAATCTAGCTACTATGTTCGTGACTTCACATCCTCATGTATGTGCTAAGCAGATCTGAGGTCTGTTCTCTCAACAGTTGTTAACTATACAGAACATTATTAACAATAGTCACCATGTAGTATGCTAGATTCCAACCGTTCCAAGTACATTCTAGCTTTAAAATCCAGCTCTCAGGGCTGGAGAGACAACTCAGTAGTTAAGAGCAGTGGCTGCTATTGAAGAGGGCCCA
>NW_008426963.1:0-335 GCF_000622305.1 Nannospalax galili | reverse complement strand
TTTTTTTTGATTTCAAGATCTTTCATTTTATTAAGTGATCCTTTCTCTTATTAAAGCTAGAAAAATTAAAAAGGTATCCTTGTTAGAATGACTTTAAAATAAATCCACTTAAAAAAGGGTAACACTATCCTAGATGATGACGTTGGTACATAGGAATTTGTAGAAAATTTCAAGCAAAGAAAGTGTATTTAGAACACTGTCTTAAAGTTGTGGGCAGCTATTGCAAACGCGATCCTTATGGCCAAAGCTCTGAAACGAAGAAAAGTGTGGACTGGAAATGGTGCAGCTAGCGAGGGCTCACCGTGAGCCTCCTTATGCCCAGGACTCTTGAACAG
>NW_008426962.1:0-335 GCF_000622305.1 Nannospalax galili | reverse complement strand
TGTGGCTATGTATATGTTTATGTGTGGCTATGAGCCCATGAATGCAGGTGCCTATGGAGGTTAGAGGCATTGGATTCTTCAGGAGCTGAAATTAGAGGCTTTTGTGAGCTGCCCAACATGGTTGGCTGGGAATTGAACTCTGTTCCTCTAGAAGAACAAGTGCTATTAACTGCTGAGGCATTTCCCTAGTCCGGAATTGCAACTTTAATGGAACATTCCTTGTTACAACAGTTCTTAATTTAAGGTCCTTACTGGGTATCATGAAGAAAGGGAAATTTTCATCAACCATTTCTAATTTTCTGAAAAATTAGACCTGTGTGTTCATTTTGATGAGC
>NW_008426960.1:0-330 GCF_000622305.1 Nannospalax galili | reverse complement strand
GGAGCTGAGCAGTTCTGAGTAGTAGCAGTCTCAAGAGACTGCTTAGCCCTTCAGAGCACTGACTGCCCCCAGAACACCAGGATTTGTTTACCAGCACCCACATACTGACTTAGAACCATCTGTAAGTCCAGTTTCAGGGCATTGGACACCCTCTTCTGGCCTCTGCAGGCACCATACATACATCTGGTTGCACTTACATACATATAGACAAAACATGCATGTGCATAAAAATAAAAATAATAAATATTTAATGATACACAGAGACAGCTCTTGGACATAGAAGGCCTGAGAGAGAGAGAGAGAGAGAGAGAGAGAGAGAGAGAGAGAGAG
>NW_008426959.1:0-335 GCF_000622305.1 Nannospalax galili | reverse complement strand
AAAAATGAATAGTAAAGTAGAACAGTTATAATAATATACTGCAATAAGCATCATTTGAAATTTAATAACTATTCCTTTCTGGAATTTTCTGTTTACTATTTTCAAACCAAGGTTGACTGTGGGATACTGAATCTGCAGATGAGGTAGGCTATTGTTCAGTCTTTATTTTCACATGTTCCACATCCACAGACTCAGCAACCACATCAAAAACACTTTAAAAGCTGCTTCTCTACTATACAAGCACACAAAGTTTCCCATCATTACTCTCTGAGCAAGGTGGACAGTGTAACAGCCATTCACACAACCTTTGCATTGAACTAGGTAAGACACGTCAT
>NW_008426958.1:0-335 GCF_000622305.1 Nannospalax galili | reverse complement strand
TATCATTGTCTTTTGTCTCCAGCTCTGGTTTATATCTATCTATAGCTACCAGAAGACATTTATGGATACTATTTCTAGACTTGTCTGAGTACTTGTGAAAGAAATTTTGAATTTTCAAAAATCATCTTTCTAGTCATTGTTTGAATATAATCTGTCATATCCTACAAAGGTGATTTCTGTATAGTTATCAGAAAGTTTCATGTGAGCTTTCCCCCTGCTAAGTTAGTTTTTAATAGTTTAGTTTTAATTTTTAATGAGCAAGAAACTAGATTCTTAAAATCAATATACCGGAGCTGGAGAGATGACTCAGTGGTTAAGAGCACTGACTGCTCTTG
>NW_008426957.1:0-335 GCF_000622305.1 Nannospalax galili | reverse complement strand
GTGCACAGGAGCGTTTCACATACTCATGGGAGGTGCGGGATAAATGGGTAAAACTCAAAGAACTGCATTAGAATTCCTGTTTAAATGCTGCCTCCAGTCGTAGTAAGGGGGAGAAGGAGCATGCCCATGTGGGGATGTGACCGGGTGGTCAGGTGACAGGTGACCAGGGAAGGCACGGAGGTGGGTGGGTAGGGTCTTCAGAGTCCTCCGTCTCCTGGTGGCACTGGAGGGAGACACGCAGACGGAGACTCCGTAGAGGGCTAATTTATAACACACTTCCCGAAGTTCTCTTGTATTGGCTGTTTCTCCAAACAAAACTCAGACAATCCAGTACC
>NW_008426956.1:0-335 GCF_000622305.1 Nannospalax galili | reverse complement strand
CGGGACCAGCTGAGTAGACCTCAGCAGCAGAGGGACTTTTCAGCACCAAAAGCGGTGGACAGGGACCCGTCCGCCACTGCAGCCAGCCGCAGCATCCAGGAGACGCGAGACGCGGTGCCACAGGACACAGCCTGCCGGAGAAGCCTGCGGGACGTGGCCAGGCCCACTGTGCCACTTCCAGGGCGCGCAGAGAGCCCAGCGCGCATTATATCTGGCGCCACAACGTGAAAACCTCTGAACCTCGTGCCACAGTGTGAAAGCCTCTGAACCTCGTGCCAGCTAGCAGCTGGTGCCCACTGAAACGCGAGGATCCGTGAGTATCCCTCCTCCTCAGG
>NW_008426955.1:0-335 GCF_000622305.1 Nannospalax galili | reverse complement strand
ATGCCCGTGAGAATGAAGGAGTGGCACACATGAGAACGGAGGAGCGGCCTCCGCTGGCAGTGACCGCAACAAACAAACTTCTGAGTCCATTAGTATTGCTCATGTGTTTACGGCAGGTGAAAAACCCATCAAGTGGATAATCCCTAGAAAATATTTTTTTACTTCTCTCAACCCCACATCAAAGAAGTTTCCTTTTGCAGCATTATTGGGGGTGCTACCATGGGATGCCCAGCACCAGTGGATACATCTACAAAGCAAACTTTATACCAAAGGCTGAGGGAAAATTGTAGAACAGGAGGAAGAGAGGTTGTCAGAGCCACAGGATTGGGATACCT
>NW_008426954.1:0-328 GCF_000622305.1 Nannospalax galili | reverse complement strand
GTGTGTGTGTGTGTGTGTGTGTGTGTGTGTGTGTGTACACATCCATGTGTGCCCTGGTGTATATGTGTACCCTGGTATGTATGTGTGCCCTAGTGTGTATTTGTAGGTTAGAGAACAAGTCATGAAGGTTGGTTCTCTCCTTCTACCACGTGGGTCTGGGGGATTAAGCTGGGTCTGGTCTGGGGGATTAAGCTGGGTCTGGTCTGGGGGATTAAGCTGGATGTGGTGGCAGGTACCTTTACCAACTGAACCATCTCCCCAGCCCTACTTCACTAGTTTTTAAAGTTGAGCTAAATTTTGTTTTTATTTTTATTTTTTACTCAAAAAA
>NW_008426953.1:0-335 GCF_000622305.1 Nannospalax galili | reverse complement strand
TTACAGTTAAGAGATTGCCTTGAGTCTCAAAAGGGATTTTGGACTTATGAACAGTGTTGAGAGTGTTATAAGATTATGGGGACTTTTGAAGTTTGACTAAATGCATTTTGCATCATGAAATGCCATGAGCTTTTGGAGACCAGGGAGTAGAATTTAATGGTTTGAATGAACAATGTCCCCCATAGGCTCAGATATTTGAACACTTGGTTCCCAGTTGGTGACACTGAGAATATTTAGGAGGTATAGCCTTGCTAGAGGAAGTGTGTCACTGGGGATGGGCTATGAGAGTTCAAAGTCTTGGTCTACTTTTAGTATGTTCTCTCTGCTTTTTGTTT
>NW_008426952.1:0-335 GCF_000622305.1 Nannospalax galili | reverse complement strand
CTAACCTTAACGCAACACTAACCTGAACCCTAACCCTAACCCAACCCTAGCCCTAACCCTAACCCTAACCTTAACCCTAACCCTAATCCAACCCTAACCCTAGCCCTAGCCCTCACCCTAGCCCTAAGCCTAACCCTAACCCTAACCGAACCCTAAACCTAACCCTACCTTAGCCCTAGCCCTAGCCCTACCTCTAACCCTAAACCTAACCCTAAACCGAACTCTAACCCCTACCATAACCCTAACCCTAATCCTAACCCTTACCATAACCCTAGCCCAAACCCTAACCCTAAACCCTAACCATAACCCTAAACTTAACCCTAACCCTACTCCTA
>NW_008426951.1:0-335 GCF_000622305.1 Nannospalax galili | reverse complement strand
ATGGAAAGGACCGGATCCCATATTAAGGAGATCCAGGGGAGCTGTATGTGTTTTTCCACAGGACGAAGGAAATCCCATTTGGGTTCCAGAAAGACTGGTGAGACAAATAGAAAATGAAGAACCTGAACTTGATCTACCTAGGGATACTTTGGATGATGAAGTTACACCTGATGGAAACAACACCACGTTGGGGAATCGTGACAACCTTTCCCATTCCAATGCCGGTGATGTATGACACTTCTGTCTATCCCAGATTTTTCACCACTGACCCAGAACTAGGGCTTCCATACTTGCCTCTAGACCTAGATATTGCTTCAGTACAAGAAATAAATAAA
>NW_008426950.1:0-335 GCF_000622305.1 Nannospalax galili | reverse complement strand
TGATCACATTACAGAACAGGTGGTAGAGCAAAGATGACAGAATCCTGTCAGCAGTCATAGAATTTAATATCAAAGAATTGACAACCTATGTGGGGGAAATATTGCCTAAACCCATTAGACGGATATTAGACAGCAATATAGGTGAACAGGAAGATGTTTAATTAATTTTGGCTATTTTCAATAAAGTTATGACAAGGTGAGGTTGTTGTAATTCTCTCCACAATAACAGTTTATATGGAATAAAACTACTGCAGCTAAAATGTGATTTCACACAAATAAATACATAAATAAACTGATAACATGGCTCTTTGTAATTAATAAAAATAACAATATAA
>NW_008426949.1:0-335 GCF_000622305.1 Nannospalax galili | reverse complement strand
CAAACTATGAAAGCCAGAAGAGCCTGGACCAAAGTATTCCAAGTTTTAAATTACCCCAGATGCCAACCCAGATTATTGTACCCAGCCAAAATGTCTATTATAGTCGAAGAGGAAAAAAAACCTCTCCCATGACATAAATAGGCTGAAAGAATTCATGTCCATAAAACCAGCCCTACAGAGAGTTCTTGAACCAATACAAAGAGCTAAAGAAGGGAATGACTATATCCAAGGGGTTGTGGAAAGAAATTCAATGAACGTATAACTGTGGAAATGCACAGCTATAACAAGAATGTTAACAGAAATAAAAATGACAGGATTCAATACACATCTTTCAT
>NW_008426948.1:0-335 GCF_000622305.1 Nannospalax galili | reverse complement strand
TTTTGTTTTGGTTGAAACTCGGGGGAAATTTACAAGGAAGAAGCCAAGGTCACTGGACGACTCTCAATCAGTCTGTTAGTTGACCTAGAGCCAAACTTGGTTCCTTATACAGAGCATGACCAACAGTGATCATGTCTGCCATCTTTCCTTTTAGGGCACATGCTTACGACTCTAGTAGTTTGAATGAAGACTGTCCCTTATAGGCTCCCATAGTTGAACACTTGGTCCCCCCGTTGGTGGTGCTGTTTGAGCAGTTGGAGTTCGAGCTTTGATGGAGCAAGTAGGTCACTGGGGGTGGGCTTTGAGGGTGTGTAGCCTCACCCTCTTCCGGTTGA
>NW_008426947.1:0-335 GCF_000622305.1 Nannospalax galili | reverse complement strand
CAACTGGCCAGTTCCACCCCCCTGTGTTAGAAGGGGCTGTTGGAAACTGTGGAGGGTGAAACAGAACTCCTCTCAGGTGTGATTGTTATTAGGGGCCCCTGGCAGTCAGGAGCACAGTGGGTTAGGGACCAGGGGCTCCTGCAGGACTGGGCAGACCAGGGCTGTGGGGTGAGGGACAAAGCTCTCAGTCAGATGACCCCAGGGAGACCTAGGGTGAAGTGGACTGGCACAGTCTGGGGGGAGGGGGAGAAGAATTAATATCAAATCCAGCTGACACAGACTAGAAGAGCTCTAGAGCAGCAGCCTGGCACGGGCAGTTCCCCTGATGAAGAGAG
>NW_008426946.1:0-335 GCF_000622305.1 Nannospalax galili | reverse complement strand
GAGCGCGCCCTAGCCCAGAAGGCCTTGAGGGCCAGCTGTTACCAGGGCAACAGGCCTCAGCTGGCGGGATCTGATGTCACATGACCCGGGCCAGTCAGGTGCCCCGAGGGTGCAGCATGAGGCTGTGAGACAAAAGACTGACAATCTCTGCGGGGCAAGACTAGGTGCCAGTAAGAACCGGGGACCTGGCAGCAGAGCGCACTCCCAGCTTTCCCTCCGGGAAAAGCCAGGCCGGCCAGAGAACACGGACGTATGCGTAATGCGAAGCTAGCGCATGGTTTCCTGGGAGTTGTAGTTTAATTGACCGGGTGCTACTACTTCTACTTTGGGCAGCA
>NW_008426945.1:0-335 GCF_000622305.1 Nannospalax galili | reverse complement strand
AACTCCTAGAGATCTGCCTGCCTCTGCCTCCCAGGTGCTGGGATTAAAGGTATATGCCACCATGCCCAGTTTCCCATTTATTTTTTTAATAACAAAAAATATATTTGTGTGTTACTTCAGTTATAAAGAATTAACAACAAAAATATAGCCAGGTCTGAATAATTTGTCTTTGTGCTGTAATCTCATAACAGTCTCCATTTTCATGGTGTACTCATTATTTGATCAGTTAGGAAGTGTAGAATGAGGACCTGGAACTGGAGAAAGAATGATCCATTATTTTTCAGTGTATAGTTGGTATAGAAAAAAAATTAGTATACTTCAGAAAGTAGAGTTGT
>NW_008426944.1:0-335 GCF_000622305.1 Nannospalax galili | reverse complement strand
CAAGGTCCCAACCCCTGGAGATTCCATGACCTTCCCCAATAGAGCCACCAACTGACCAAGTGTTCAAATACTGAGCCTCTGTGGGACACTTCATGTAAAGCACCACACCAGCTCTTAGCTGGCTTCTCTGCCTTCTCTTCACTAACAATTTTTCATGGTATAATTTTTTGTACTTTTTCTTCTATCATATGCAGTCTTTTATCATATGTAGTCTTTTCCATTTAAGTGTAATTTCTCCTATCATTAAAGCAGGAGGTAAGAGCCTCCTAATTGCCACTTATTCTGCATCTAGCTTCTTAGTTTTCCTATTTTTTTTTTTTTTTTTTTACGCAAAT
>NW_008426943.1:0-335 GCF_000622305.1 Nannospalax galili | reverse complement strand
GCCCTCAAGGATACATTTTGTTTTAGTGAGATGTGCCAAGGGAGGTTTCCTCTGTAGATTAGGTTGAAAATAGTAAACGTTTCCCTGAGGACCAATTAAACATGATAAATTTGAAGTTGTTCCTCATAAAGCAATTGAGTAAGTAACGGTTTAAAAGTTGTTTTTAGATCATGATTTTCTAGAGAGCTGATACTTCCCACAGTAACTGCGGCACCATAATTTGATGTAATTTGAGTATTTTTATAAAATGTGATAGTTCAGTCTTTATCAAAAAATTACCATCAGAATGAGACTAAATTTCAGAAGAAATCAGAAGTTACAGATGGCTATTATAG
>NW_008426942.1:0-335 GCF_000622305.1 Nannospalax galili | reverse complement strand
TTCCAGAACCACAGGGCTCTTTCCCAGTGCTCATGACCTTGCAATAAGAAAAACCCATAGAATATTTTTAAAAAGCAATGACACATGTGTTGGCCAGCTGTTTCCCCATTGGACAGAGGCCCACAGGTGCAGAACAAAATGGCGGAAAATAGTCTTGCTTTGGAAACGTGAAGCCTGGTGTGTTGAAGAGAGCTTTCCTCATGGACTCTGATTCAAGTCAGTCCTTTCCTGTTCTCACTGCAGGGGCCCTCAGTGGACAGTATCCAACACTCACTTCCTTGGTACCCTTTGATAAACTGGGCTGGATTGGGGCTGATTGAGAGAGCTGATTGTTT
>NW_008426941.1:0-335 GCF_000622305.1 Nannospalax galili | reverse complement strand
AGCCTTCTGAGCACACGACCCATCGGTCCTGAAGCCTCAGTCTGTCCCTGGGGCCAGGCCTGCTCCCTTTGGGCTTCTCTGCTGGTTCTTTCCCTCACAGAGATGTACTCTCCAATCCTCACCTTACTGCTCAAGAGCCTTCCTCTGTATCAGTTCAATTTCCTATCAAACGTCCTGAATTTCTCAGTCTCTGTCCTCAGTGCAGAGGTCCATGGAGCCTGGATTCCTCTCCCTCGAGTAGCCTGAAGCCCTCTCAAAGCAGTAAATTCAGGAACATGTGAGATTGCCCTCATCGTTTTCCACGATTCAGAGATCACATCTATGGTCTGATGTCC
>NW_008426940.1:0-335 GCF_000622305.1 Nannospalax galili | reverse complement strand
GCCAGGAAGGTTCAGATTCACTGCAAGGCCACTCTAGAGACCATTGCAAGCAACTGGGAAGGTAAAGCCTAAGGTGAAATGAAGACAGCAGAATATTGGTAATATCAAGAACATCGAATATTCACCAAAGGAAGCCATGGATATAGAATAGAGTCAGCTAAAGTGAGAGGATACATGTGCTGTAAGTTGCAGTCCTGGAGGAATAGGGTGGCTCAAGGATATGGGAGTACAGATGATTCCATAAGAAACATCGTACTTGAAATACAGAATTAAACTTTCGTGCTTTCCCTGTTGAGTTCTAGTCTTGCTTTGACCCAATCTTCCTGCTTTCTTTG
>NW_008426939.1:0-335 GCF_000622305.1 Nannospalax galili | reverse complement strand
CCCTGAAGGTGTAGCAGAGGAGCCAGCCTTTCACATCCATTAAGGTCAGCCCTAAAACTGTTGAATTTGATCCCTTCCATTTGCCATCTGGAGACAGTCGAGAAAAAGCTATTCTGCATTGGGGTGCTGGACACCATCCAGAAAATATGTCAGGGCATCAAAGGCTGGAGGCCCTTGGTCCATTCTGTCTAATGATCACAGGCAGGATCTGCTCTCCAGTTTTGCAGTATGTTTTATTTTTGCAGTGACAATATATATCCCAGTAAAATAGATCACAAGGATTACTGCCGACTTGTCAAAGCTAGGATTCTTCTATCATAGACTTCAAAAAAAAA
>NW_008426938.1:0-335 GCF_000622305.1 Nannospalax galili | reverse complement strand
CACTGGTCTTTTTTTCTTTTGATTTGACATGCTACATATTACTTTAATCAAAATGTTTTTTAAAAATTATTTAGAAAGAGGAGCTTGGAGAACACCAGCATTCAACATCACACACATAATCCAAGTTATCTCCATCACCCCTCAGATTGCCCTTGTGTCCTGCTGTATTCCATTACATTTTATTCAGACATCACTGATAACTTTATGTCATCATGTATATTTTTTCTAGTTGAGAATTTCACTTAATAAAGTTGTACAGCAAGTAGCTTAGTTCCCCATGATGCTTTTTACAGTCTTTCATGTGATTGAGATAGTACTATCATCTTTTTAACTGC
>NW_008426937.1:0-335 GCF_000622305.1 Nannospalax galili | reverse complement strand
AAAAAATAAAGAGCAGATTGGCATTCTCTGGCTCCCCTGCAATGACGCCTTCTAGAAATCTATGTCCGTTTCCCTTATACCGTTTGATCATATTTGCCCATATCACCTAGTTCCATGAGTGAATCCTATTTTTCATTATTTTGAGGTCATGTGTCTAGCAGAAAGGGTCTTTGATTGTAGAAGAGGGAAAAATTTCCAGATATTGGTAGACAGCTGTGTGTCTCAACCACAGTAAACTAAGTTTATATTGGAAAGAGGGCCATAAGAATAAAAATAATTCCTTCGGCCTGCACTACTATCCTCAGGCCTCTTGGGGTAAGTATATAGCGCAGCTC
>NW_008426936.1:0-335 GCF_000622305.1 Nannospalax galili | reverse complement strand
GTTAGCACAAAGTAAACTATAGTAGAAGAGAATGTTAAGAGTTCTTTAAGCCCAATAAAATTACAGTTACAAAAAGGATCAGTATAACCTTTCCTATCAGTAATTAACTTTAATGTAAATGGGTTAAATTGTCAATTGAAAAGACATAAAGTGAGTTATTAGACAAAAAATAAGATCCAACAATAGGTTGCTCACAAAAAACTAACTTCGCCTCTAAGGACATGCATAGACTCAAAGACTTTGCATTACAATAGTATGTTTCATGAAAACAGAATACAAAACATATCAGGGGTATCCTTAGATAATAACTTTTAAATTGAAAATAATAAAAAGAT
>NW_008426935.1:0-334 GCF_000622305.1 Nannospalax galili | reverse complement strand
TTTTTTTTGGCTTTTTGAGACAGGGTCTCCCTGTAGCCCCAGCCCCAGCTGTCCTGGAACTTGCTATATAGACCATGCTGGCCTCGAACTCAGATATCTGCCTGCCTCTTCCTCCAGAGTGCTAGGATTAAAGACGTGTGCCACCATGCCTGGCCTATTTTTTGGTCTTTTTAAGACAGGGTTTCTCATTTGCCCCACCTGGCCTGGAAGTCACTATATAGACCAGGCTATCCTTGAACTCACAGAAATCTGCCTGCCTCTACCTCCTGAGTGCTGGGGCTAAAGGCATGTGCCACCATGCCTGGCTATTTTTATTTATTTTTATTTATTTTTT
>NW_008426934.1:0-335 GCF_000622305.1 Nannospalax galili | reverse complement strand
GGAGATTTAGGAATGGCTTAACATATGCAAATCAAGAAAGGAAATGCATCAACTATATGGACTCAATACAGAAATCACATGATCATCTCAATGGATGCAAAAAAGGCTATTGATGCCCACTGAGAAATATATATACAATATCTGTACATAAGTGCATGTGTATAACTGAGGGCTCAATAACAAAAAACACAGTGCCAGATAGGAGAAACCTCCCTCCGAGTTGTTGGCCAGGGTAGTCCAAGAGAAACCCAAAATGACACAGGCTATTGCCACAGCCTATGATTGCCTCTCAGGACTTGAAGGCAAGACCCATTGCTGAAGACAAGCCATACTTC
>NW_008426933.1:0-335 GCF_000622305.1 Nannospalax galili | reverse complement strand
TCTGCCCCCATCAGTGAAAACATTGTAGGCTTTTACTAAGGGCTCCCTTGGTCCCTGGATTCTGCAAGCGTTGCTGCCTGAGGGGCTGTAACACACGGAGGCAGGGTGGATCCCCAGCCGCCCACAGAATGGATGGGATGCCCCCCCCAGCCACCTTCCCTGAATTGGGCCTTCCTAGCCGTCCCAGAGCTGGTTGCGGTGCACCGCCAACAGTGGTTTCTTTTTAAATGTGCCTGGCTGTGGCCAGTTGCTGGCTGGGGGGTGGTCCCCTGCCTGGCTTTCACGTGAGCCCCTGACTCACACACGTTAGACTCCTTGGTCCTCGTGTTTTAAGA
>NW_008426932.1:0-335 GCF_000622305.1 Nannospalax galili | reverse complement strand
ACATTCCTCATCTTTGTTGGAGTTTTGTCTGGCTTGAGCTTGCACAGGTTTTGCGCATGCTGTCACAAATGCTGTGGGTTCACATATGCAACTACCCTGTGGTGTCCAGACAACAGTTTCTTTGTATTCATCTACTCTCTCTGGCTCTTACAATCTTTCCACCCTTTCTTGCTCAATGACCTTTGAGTCTTGTGGGGAGAGGGTATGATACAGGTGTTCCACTTAGGGCTGAGTACTCTGCAGTCTCTTAGTCCCTGCATGTTGGCCAATTGTGGGTCTCTGTATTAATCATCATGTTTAAGAAGAATATTCTCTGACAAGACTTCAGAGACGCA
>NW_008426931.1:0-335 GCF_000622305.1 Nannospalax galili | reverse complement strand
GGGCCAGTCTGGTCTACATAGTGAGTTCCAGGCCAGCTGTAGCTACAGGGAGACCTTGTCTCAAAAAAGAAAAGAAAAGTACACTAACTAAAGTTAATTATTTGTTAGAAGTTATAATGAATTACAGAGTCCCCATGAAATTCATGTCTGCCCAGAGCCTCAAAATGTGACTGCTAAAGACTGAGCTGTTCATACACTGACACCCTCACCCCAGTGCACCAGTACGCCTGTATTTGGAGATAGGACTTTATAATATTACAGAAATACACATTATAGAAATAATTCAGACCAAATGGGATCACAGAGGAAAGAATCTGATCTATAGGATTAGTATC
>NW_008426930.1:0-335 GCF_000622305.1 Nannospalax galili | reverse complement strand
CCTACCTTCCTCCTATCGTGACCTATAGCCTGGTTGGATGCACACAGGTGTGGGAAGATACCACCTTTCAACACACATCAACACAGGCACACCTGCTTCCATGTTTTCTGTCTTGACTTGATGTTGTATTATTAGCAATAAACATCTCTTTTTAATGACTTTCACAATGTCTGTGAAGGGCATTATCAAGATTATATGCCAAACAATGTTTGCTTAAGGGGTAGATATTGAGATACTTTAGCCATTCAATATGAAGAACAAGTCAGAAGCAGTCAATAAATTAAAGGAAAGACAATGAATGAAAAATAGAACTCACCAGTAATCAACCTAGTAAA
>NW_008426929.1:0-334 GCF_000622305.1 Nannospalax galili | reverse complement strand
TGCACGTCAGAGGGGGCAGGTGACACGACCATCTGCATGTCAGAGGGGGCACTTGACATGACCATCTCCAGGTCAGAGTTTCAGGTGACACGATCATTTATACGTCAGAGGTGGCAGGTGACACGACTCTGTGCACGTCAAGAGAGGAGGTGACAGGAACATGTTCAAGTCAGAGAGGGCACGTGAAATAGCCCTGTGCACATCAGAGATGGCAGGGGACTCAACCATCTGCACGTCACAGGAGGCAGGTGACACGACCATCTGTACGTCAGAGAGGCAGATCACATGACCATGTGCACGTCAGAGGGGGCAGCTGACACGACCACCTGCACGT
>NW_008426928.1:0-333 GCF_000622305.1 Nannospalax galili | reverse complement strand
CAGGACCATTTACCTTAAGAACTTGGACTCAGAATAGTAAAAAATACGTGTCATCATTAAGTTCATTATAACACTTTGATTTCTGATGTTTGACTGAGATGTGCAATGAAATAATATATTCCTTATTAAAATAAATTCAGTATCAAGATTGGTCTGATGGAAATATCTTTCGGAACAAGACTATCTCCATCAGAAGCTCACTTTGATTACATTTCAAAGGAAGCAGTAAGAGAAGCTGTTTCTACATTATATCTGTCTGCCTTCTCTCTCTCTCTCCCTCTCTTTGTGTGTATGAGTGTGTGTGTATGTGTGTGTGTGTGTGTGTGTGTGTGT
>NW_008426927.1:0-332 GCF_000622305.1 Nannospalax galili | reverse complement strand
CTTCAATAAATGTTTGTCCATCAAATGAATATGAATGAATAAATTTGTAACAGGGTTTGTTTTAGTTCTTGTCAAGTAGTTGACAAATGTGACTGGAAGCTCGAAGCACGTAGTTTATGATAGCTTGCTCCAGTGCTAGCATTTAGAGAGTATGTGCATGTGCGTATGCATCTATAAAATACATACTTTCAAAATTTATTCTTTGAAAATTTCAGACATGCATACAATGTTTACTGATCCTATTCGATCCCCTAATATCTCCCCCCTTCCTAGATTCCCCTGCATCCCAAGTTCATGATCTCTCTCTCTCTCTCTCTCTCTCTCTCTCTCTC
>NW_008426926.1:0-335 GCF_000622305.1 Nannospalax galili | reverse complement strand
TCGTGGCTAACCACCATCCATAATGCCAGTTCCAGGGGATCTGATGCTCTCTTTTGACCCCCTCAGGCATTGTATGACAGAGGTGCACCTACCTACATGCAGGCATACACATAAAATAAAAATAATAAATATTAAAAAATAAAACATTAAAAAAAAATCCTTCCTTAATCTGGCATACGAAAGTATTTGCAGGGCTAGGGATGTAGCTTATTTGTAGAGTACATGCAAGCTGGTTAGTTCCCAGCACTGAAGAAAAGAAAGAAAAAGCTTTAAGAAAGCTTTCTAATCTTTAGGTTCCACTATTCTAGCCAAACATTTTCTTCATTGTTTCATGG
>NW_008426925.1:0-335 GCF_000622305.1 Nannospalax galili | reverse complement strand
CACTCATCAAAGAAACTTCTTTTTGCAACAGATGGAGGCTACCACAGAGTTATACATCTGGTCAGCCATAGAGAACATACACCTGGGAGATGCCCAGTACTGGGTGACACAGCTACACTTGAATTCCTAGACCAAGGCTCATGGAACATGGTGGAGTAAGAGGTGGAGAGAGGGTTAATGCAACCCTCAACTTTCACCAGTGAGGATTCCATGTACATGAGAGTGTGTTTCATATAGAAGGCCCCAACTTGCCAAGTTTTAAAAAATAAGAGTCTGTAGAGTGTAGGATGGGACTCCTATATGGAACCTCATCCACCCACAGCTTGGGGACCATT
>NW_008426924.1:0-335 GCF_000622305.1 Nannospalax galili | reverse complement strand
AGTTATGCTGGAAAAGACACTCATGAAGGCAGCAGAACGGACAGGGCGCTATGTCCAGCATATAAATCACTGGGTTGTTGCTCTGAAAGCATATGTCTTGCCTGGGCATGGCCTGTGACTTTTTATGTACACTAAAATTTAAAATGCTTAGATCTAGTTAGAAAAACAGCTGCCCCAGGACCATATGGTCTGGGAACAGCTTGTTTGGTGCCCAATAGGGCCTAAGATCAAAATTTTGAGCCCCTCTGCCTGAGAAAAAGTAGCTTTTAAAATCTTTTTTCTGCTTGTCCATGGGACAAGCTGCCTTAAATTCTTTAAATGCTCTGCCAAAGCCA
>NW_008426923.1:0-335 GCF_000622305.1 Nannospalax galili | reverse complement strand
GGAGAAGGATTAGGAGTTCAGAGTCAGCCTCAGCTGCATAGTAAGTTCAGAGCTAGCTTGGGTACATGGGACCCAGTCTCAAAAATCTAAAAATAAACCAGTATTAAGCAAAACACCACTATTTAAGCTCAATAAATTGTACAGAACAGGGATCTTTTTGACATACAGTAGCAGTGGTTTAAGATTGCTGGGCACTTACCAACAACATAAGGACATACAAATTTCAGAATGTTTTCCCCTAATTATTTTGAATGTAGTTACTATTTAAGCTGGGTGTGGTGATAATGTGTCTATAATCCCAGAACTCAGACTACCAAAGCAGGAAGATGTCTAGT
>NW_008426922.1:0-335 GCF_000622305.1 Nannospalax galili | reverse complement strand
GAAAAAAGTACCTCAGCTAATGAGCTTTCCAAAGAGGAAAATATTATTATAGATCCCAGTTCGGAGGTTTGCATGGGTAAGCCTCTTCTATTTTACTATTTATTTCTTAGTCTATGTATTTATTTGTGTATATGTGTGCGCACGCATGTGACTGTGGATGTGTGCGTGCCATGGCAGGTGCGAGGTGCTCAGAGCACAGCTGTCAGGAGTGGATTCTTTCTTGCCTTCTCACTTGTGGAGGTCGCTCTATGCAGCACACTGCATGCCAGCTGGCTTAGCAGCTCTTGGTGATTCCATTTCATCTCAATATAGAGGTGCTGGGATTACACATCTAC
>NW_008426921.1:0-335 GCF_000622305.1 Nannospalax galili | reverse complement strand
AAGCTTCTTTGATGAGTGGTGACTGGGAAACTTGCCTGTAAATATAAGGATCCATATTTAGCATATAGTAAGGAATTATGTTTGTTAGTGATGTGACAGACTAAGGGTTTTCTCTAAAATCTATGACCTCTCTAGCCATATGTATTTGGCTGTGTTTGCAGTGCCACAACAAGTTTCTTCCCATTGAGCTGGCTCTAAATTCAATTGGGTAGCTGTTGATTAACTCCCAAGAGAAAAGTGCCACTACTGCACTGATAGTTCACTGTGCCAGTCGTTGTGATTAATAGGCTTTAAAGCTGGGGTTGGACCATTGACTGACTTTCTTCCTTAGCAGC
>NW_008426920.1:0-335 GCF_000622305.1 Nannospalax galili | reverse complement strand
GGGGAAAAGAAGGAAAGGAAGAAAACAAGGGGAAGTCCTAGGTAAATTGTTTTATTTCTCTTTTACTGAACAGCTTCTGTTTCTCTTTTCCTATTTTGGTTGCATAGAAATGAACCCAGACAACAGGAAATAACTGTGCCTCTCGGCTTTCAAGTAAGATGGTAGGAGATGTTAAGCTAACGTAACCATATTGTGAAGGACAATAATTTCTCTCCTCGTATAATGTGAAGGATTTAACAAAATTGTCCATTAAAGGCAACCACACGGTGACAAACTAAGCATCCATATATCCCTCTGGCATTATTTCTTAAGACTTAAGCTGGATTTGAATGTGT
>NW_008426919.1:0-334 GCF_000622305.1 Nannospalax galili | reverse complement strand
GGTCCTGTCACCTGCCCCCTCTGACGTGCAGATGGTCGTGTGACCTGCCCCGTCTCACATACAGATGGCAGTGTCACCTGCCCCCTCTGATATGCAGATTGTCGTGTCACCTGCCATCTCTGATGTGCACATGGTCGTGTCATCTGCCCTCTCAAACATGGACATGGTCATTTTACCTGCCCTCTTAGTCATGCACGTGGTCGTGTCACCTAGCCTCTTTGACATGCACATGTTCCTGTCACGTGCCCTCTCTGCCATAAAGATGGTCATTTCACCTGCACCATCTAACGAGTAGAGGGTCGTGTCACCTCCCCCTCTGACATGCAGATGGTCG
>NW_008426918.1:0-335 GCF_000622305.1 Nannospalax galili | reverse complement strand
TGTATTTTTGAGTCTTGTGAAATTAATTCTGTTTCTGATTTCTGGTCTGATGGTCTTTGGAAGTGATTGGGCTCTTCTCCTTCTGAACTGATGTTGGGTAGGCTGTGGGCTGGGCTATGCTGTGTGTGGAAATACCGCCTGAGTTTGGCTGTAATGTGGAACTGCTGCCTTGGTATTGTGATAACTTCTTTTCAGTCTAGTCAGATGGTACATTACCTGGCTGCTCAATTCTACTATTTGAGATTTGCTTGGACAGGGCTGAAAGCTCAGCTCCGGGGTTAGACAGCATCCCTTCGTAGTACAGGTAGAAACACACAGTCTAGCTTTTTTTTTTT
>NW_008426917.1:0-335 GCF_000622305.1 Nannospalax galili | reverse complement strand
TTTTTTATCTAAACATTTGATCTGATTCATAATACTTCAAAGGTGGTATAATTTGTCTAGAGGGACATCTCTCTTTTTGTGCTATTAGAATTTCTGATCATTGTCTAAATTCATCATCTCATTAAGAGTTTGAACAAGAATAGAGGTTTGTTTTTGAGGTTTTTGAGAAAGGGTGTCCTGTAGCCCCAGCTGGCCAGGAACTGGCTATAGACCAGGCTGACCTCAATTTCACAGAGATCTGTGTGCCTCTGTCTCCCGAATACTGGGTCTAAATGTGTGCACCAGTACACTTGGCCAAGAATATAGTTTAAATTCAACCCTGCAAACTGACATGA
>NW_008426916.1:0-335 GCF_000622305.1 Nannospalax galili | reverse complement strand
CAACCTTCAAGATCAGCCTAGTGATCTACTTTCATTGACAGGTCCCACTTTATAAGTGTTCAGTCTTCAAAATAGTCTGAGAAGCATTCAAATATGAATTTATTAGAGACATTTCACATTGAAACCATAACAAGTGGGTTCTGGAATCCAAATCTGATCTGCAAGAGCAGCCAGTGCTCTTAACAACCGAGCCCTCTCTCCAGCCCTGGTAATGTTTCTTTTAAGTATCTGCTTAGTTATTCAAGACTAGTTGGCTTTTACTTGAAATGGATGATGGTGGACCCTTAGAGATCCTGTTCACTGTGTATAAAAAAATTCAGTATATAATGCTAAGC
>NW_008426915.1:0-335 GCF_000622305.1 Nannospalax galili | reverse complement strand
CTGCCTTCCCCAAGGTGAAGATTCAGATTCTAAGCAACTGGGGCCATCCACGTTTCACATGCTTGTATCGAGTCCGTGCCCATGGTGTGCGGACCTCAGAGTGGGCTGGGGACAGTGCCACAGGGGCCACTGGGGAGCCCCATTAAATATGCTGATGGTTGGAGTAGAACTAAGATCTGTGCTAAAGAAAGCTGCTTTGAGGCGATGTCCGTAGGGGAAAGCTCTGGCTAGCTACGACAGGTAAGTATGGCAGGTGTACCTCTCTCCATGGATCCTTGGAGAAATCCAAATCAGTATTGTAGCAGTTGATGTTTACAGCGCTTACTGTGTGCAAA
>NW_008426914.1:0-334 GCF_000622305.1 Nannospalax galili | reverse complement strand
GTGCCATCACAATGCTCCACTGTGTCATTACAATGATCCATTGTGTCTTCAACATGCTCAATACCCCAACACAGTGCTCAACGTCCCCTCACAATCTCCCAATGTGACATCACAATGCTCCAATGTGTTATCGCAATACTCCAATATGCCATCACAATGGTCCAATGTGACATCACTATGCTTCAATTTGATATTACAAAGCTCCAATATGCCAACACTATGGCCCCATGTGCCATTATATTGCTCCTATGTACATCACAATGTTCCAATATGACTTCAAAACGTTCCATTGTGCCATCACAATGCTCATTGTGCCATCACAATGTGCCATTGT
>NW_008426913.1:0-335 GCF_000622305.1 Nannospalax galili | reverse complement strand
CACACACACACACAGACACAAAGAATTCTTGATTTTAAATATTGCTTATTTGAGTTGTTAACTTGAGTTTCACTAAAAATAATAAGTTTTTGGCCTGGGATTAGTATAGAATCTTCAACAACTTTTAAATTGCCCTAAATATACTTCTGCCATTTTTGCATCATGTATTTACAGGTAGTGGCTTTCTCATAGATGTGTTGACTCTGAAAGACCAACATTGGCTGCTCTGGGTCCTGCAGTGTCATGGCTGGCTCTGGCTGTCAACTTGATACACCTGGGGAGAGGGACCCTCAGTTGAGGAATGTCCCCTATCAAACTGGCCTATGGGCATGTCC
>NW_008426912.1:0-335 GCF_000622305.1 Nannospalax galili | reverse complement strand
TACTGGGTGTCATTGTGTTTTCTGATGGTACTTGGCCCTCTAAAATCACCCTAGGTATTGAAAAATCTTTAACATATTATGGACATAATAGAAATAATTTCTTTAGCCTTTATAATACATTTTCCTTTATTTATCACAAAATGTCAACCTGAATCACAGTACTAGTGGCTTTCTTAAAGACAGGTTGTAAGTACACTGCCATGGTAGGAAAGAACAAGACTCTAGAAACAAACCACCTGGGCTCATAGCTGAGCGGTCTTGGGTAAGTCAATCTCTCTGCAGTAGAGAGTCCTCATCTGTAAGTAATAGTAATAATGCCTTATGGAAATTTCTCT
>NW_008426911.1:0-335 GCF_000622305.1 Nannospalax galili | reverse complement strand
AATTATCTCCTTACAAACTTGTAAGAACAGTGCGATATGATAGCCCCTAACACAGCCCAAATGCTCGGTAGATTTTCTCTTGTGATAACTGGGACCATGGCTAGAAGAAGAGGCACAGAAGACTTGTACAGAATGCGGTACACACAGACACCAAGAAAACTCGACCTAGAAAGAAGTCCATGATCTTGTCAGACATCTGTTGCTTGGGTTTGTTTTCGGGACCTGCCCTCATTTCAGTCTCATCTACAGTCCACAAAAAGCAAAGAAGTCCCAAGAAGAGATGCGTCACAACCAAGCCATGCGGACCCCAGTGATGGAGAACAGTCAGAGGAGGA
>NW_008426910.1:0-335 GCF_000622305.1 Nannospalax galili | reverse complement strand
TCTATGTAATGACTTCCAGGTGGACTGGGACTAGGGAGACCCTGTCAAAACCCAAAACAAACATAAAAACCCAACAAAAAAGACAACCAAAAACCCCCAATGTATGACATTACCAAAGAAATTAATGAGTAAATAAATAAAAAGAAATTTAGAAAAGTAACTTCTTTTTTTTTGATAACTTTCAGGACTACAAACCCTTCTCCCTGAAGCCTGAGAAACAGAACCTCAGGATTAGAAGGGAATACAGGGTCAGAGGCCAGTGCAGTCTCCTGAGTCAGTCTTCACTGAGACCTTTAAGAGTAGAAGAGGAGAAGGCCAACCCCAGTGAGGGTAAC
>NW_008426909.1:0-335 GCF_000622305.1 Nannospalax galili | reverse complement strand
GAATTGGAGTTATACATGGTTGTTTACCATCTTGTGGCTGCTGAGAACCCCATTATTCTGCAAGTGAAGGCAATGCTCTTAGCTGCTGAGCCTTTGCTCCAGCCCCAGGAAGCACAAATTTAGAAAGAACTATGGAATCCACATTGAAATATCCTAGAATCAGGTAAATGTTAAACCTGAGCAATTTGCATGCCAGCAAGCCAATTAACCTTAACCCTAGCGCTATGTTCTAAGCTTCTGAATGGTCATACCTACATATCCCTCCAGCCTGACAGGTATCTTGATCTCACACTACACTGACTCCTGCCCCTTCTCCCATCTTATGTATACCCAGG
>NW_008426908.1:0-335 GCF_000622305.1 Nannospalax galili | reverse complement strand
TCTGCAGGCTCCTACACACATGTGGTATGCATACATATGCTCAGGTACTCACATATACACGTAACACTAGATAAATAAATAAAAGTTACAAAGAAAAATGGGGCCTAGCGACAAAGCCTGGTGATGTAAGCCTGTAATCCCCGCATTTCAGAAGTGCAGGCAGGTGGATCATAGAGAGTTTGAGGCCAGCCTGTGCTACATGAGACCCTATCTCAAAAGTAATAGTTTAAAGGAACTGAATAAAAGTTTTAAAGATCTTTAAATTTTAACAAGTTGTTATGTTTTTTTTTAATCAGGCATGAATCTGAGTCTGGCCTGTAGTTCCAGAAATTAGG
>NW_008426907.1:0-335 GCF_000622305.1 Nannospalax galili | reverse complement strand
GTACAGTGGGGCATTGTGATGGCCCGTTTTGGCATTTTGAGAGACTTTGAGCATTGCTATGGCACATTGCAGCATGGTAATATCTCACTGAGCATTGTGGCATCACACTAGAGCATTGTGATGACATAGTGGTGCACTGTTATGGCACATAGAGCATTGTGTTCACACATGAAATACTGTAATATCGCATTGGAGCACTGTGTTGACACACTGGGCATTGTAATGTCACAGTGTGTATTGTAGTGACACATTGGTACATTGTTATGGCACACTGAGGAGTGGGATGGCAAAATGGAACACTGTGAGGCCATGTTGGAGCATTGCAATGTCACAGT
>NW_008426906.1:0-335 GCF_000622305.1 Nannospalax galili | reverse complement strand
CCTAATTTGCTTTCTATTGTGAAAAATGTAATATGACCAAAAGGATCTTGGGGAGGAAAGTTTATTTGGCTTTCAGTCTGTCATCGAGGAAGCCAAGGCAAGAACTCAAGGTAGGAACCTGGAGTCCGGAACTGAAGTGGAGACCATGGAGGAACACCACTTACTGACTTTTTTCCTCTGTCTTGCTCAGTTTGCTTTCGTATACAAGATGGCACCACCTGCCCAGGAGTGGCACTACGCACAGTGGGTTTGGCCTTCCCATATTTAACCATCAATGAAGAAAATGTCACACAGACTTGCTCACAGGCCAAGTTATGGAGAGAATTCCTTCACTG
>NW_008426905.1:0-335 GCF_000622305.1 Nannospalax galili | reverse complement strand
TCTCTCTCTCTCTCTCGTTTGTGTTTGTGAGCACATGTGCAAGCCTAGAACTTTGCCAAGCAGGCTAGAGTAGTTGGCCATTGAGCTTCCTAGCACCTGCTCGTCTCCACCGCCTTGTCTATCACTAGGATTGCAGGAGGGTCCTGAGAGCCCAACTTCACATGTAGGTTCTGGGGATACAAAGCAGGTCTTCACACTTGCAAGGCAGGTGCTTTACGAACTGAACCATCTCCCTAGCCCTCCAGAAGCTCTCTCCATAAGGTAATTTCATTTATAGTTTTTTTAAAAATCATTTATTTAATAACCACATAATTAGAAGAATCATTTCATTACAA
>NW_008426904.1:0-335 GCF_000622305.1 Nannospalax galili | reverse complement strand
AATAAAGTACCTTATCTTTTATTTGATATAAATATAGGTATCCTGGGTTGGTTTGGGGCTTTTTTACTTGGGGCTTTTATTTGCTGGGTTTATTCTGTTACTTTTAATGTTCTCTTTCTTTAGTTATAGGTTTATTGTTTCTAAAGAGCAAGTATCTGGGTTTTGTATACCTAATCTGATACAACTCTGCTTTTCTATTGATAAATTTAGTTCTTTTGTGTTAATTGTGAATACTGAAATATTTGAACAAATACCGCCTATTTCAATCATAGTACCTCTGCTTCCTAATTCTTCACATCATTTGTATCTTTTTCTTTAGATACTTTTCAATTGAA
>NW_008426903.1:0-335 GCF_000622305.1 Nannospalax galili | reverse complement strand
CTTGAATATGTGAGCCCTCCTCTTTCTGTTCCAGGCACCTCCAACCACCGTGCCTCCCCACCATGACAGACTCTAATTCCCCTGGAACCATAAACTCAAATAAACTCCTTTTATAAGTTCTCTTGGTCAATGTTTCTATCACAGCAAAAGAAAAGTAACTAATGCAGAAATTAGTACCAGAGAGTGGGCTGTTGTCTGTGAAGAACCTGACCATATAGGTTTTTGGAGGAATGTGGAAGATTTTGGAAGTTTGGGCTAGAAAAGCAGTTGATTACTGTAAACAAACCATTCTAGTAGGGACCTGGAAGAAAGTAGTGCTGAGAACAATGTAGTTC
>NW_008426902.1:0-335 GCF_000622305.1 Nannospalax galili | reverse complement strand
TAAGGTCTGGATCCCTCCAGGAAAGATGCTGCCCTCAGGAATTTGGGAGCTAGGCTGGCCTGGGAGCAGATGCTGGTCTTAGGAAGCTGGTGGCTGTGCCACCCAGGAATACAAAGGGCAGTGAGGGTAGGAAGAGGCCCTTAGGGCTCCTGGGGACTTCTGAGAGGACCTGGGTTGGTCTGGATGGAAAGGATCAGGATGCAGTGGTGGCTCTGGCCTGAGAGGTTAGCCTTGGTGTCTGGGGTGCCAAGAGAAGAAATGGGCTGTTACCAAAGCTAGAAGAGAGAGGTGGCAGGGGAGCTGGGAAGGTGAAAGAGGTTAGGGTAGTCAAGGTG
>NW_008426901.1:0-335 GCF_000622305.1 Nannospalax galili | reverse complement strand
TTTGTCCAGGGTTTACTCTATAGCAGTCATTTGGTAAAGTGATTGTATTTATTTCAAAGCTGACATGACCCTCAAGGAAAATGGGACCACCTCCACAAAGTCCCACGAATGGATTTTTAAGCCAGGTTACAGACTAACATACTAGCCATATAGAATTGCTTTCTGAACCCCAGTTATCTTATGATTGTGTTTAATTCTAACACCTCTGAGACACAGCAACCATAAACATAAGTGACAGTAAACAAGGAAGTTGAACTAAGAGCACAAGAAAATTATAGTTAATAGAGCAAACATCCCAAAATACAGCATAAACACAGATATCATTAAAAGAGACT
>NW_008426900.1:0-335 GCF_000622305.1 Nannospalax galili | reverse complement strand
GCAGCCCCACTCCCAGCCTGCTGGCCAATCCCAGATTTCATGGAAAGGTTCCGTGGGAGCGGAGCGGAACCGCCTGCTGACCTGCTTTCTTCTTTTTATTCAGTCCAGGTGCCCACCCCAAGGAATGCTGCTGCCCACATGGAGGGTGAGTCTTCACACATCAATTAACCTAGTCTAGAAATTCCCTCATACACATGCCCAGAGATTTGTCTGCTAGGTGATTGCAGATCCCATCAAGTTGACAATAGTAACCATCATACCATCTATAAAGCCTGCAGTCTATTCTCTGGGAGAGCAGGCACATTCAGCCACCATCAGCAATCAGCGTCCAGGTT